>NC_138825.1:19317349-19553395 GCF_965183815.1 Platalea leucorodia | reverse complement strand
ATTGAATGTGACAGTATTACTATGGATCCTGGAAAATGGAGATGTTAGCTGGTTTAATATGAGAGCTGTACTGGCTCTCTGACCATCATTAAGCGGAGATTGCTCAGATGGTGTGTTGTTCACAGTAATCTGGGTCTTGCTCACGTCTGACTCACATCTCCTGCATTCTCATCAAGAGATCTGTATTTCTTACCATTCTGGCCTCCAAGGTACTGAGCCTCCTGTATCTTGCCATGTGTGGGAGGCCTGGGATCAAACATCAGGGAGCAGCAGCAGTCACTGCCAGTTTTCCTGATGTGAAGATGCCAGACAGTGCCCAGCTCTTGGGATCCAACATGGATTTTACCTCTTCTGGCAGTTAAAGTGCACTTAAGGGGGGGGGGGGAAGCCAGAATGTGAGTCAGAAAGGTACAAACTTGTAGTTAGAGAAGAATGGGCTTTTCAGTTCATCTTCTTCTTTTGTTAAACAGCCCTGCATCCTATTTTATATGATCATAGGGAAACATCCAGACCTTGTGCATTAAGAATGACAGAAAGTGGACACCCGTGGAAGTGAAGTGAGCAGGCTTTCACCAGACCAATGCGCTTAGCTGAGATTCAGTGTGAAGAATTTTGTTTTTTTATACCAGAATTGCATGATAGTTCACAAAATGTCTGTTTGCGTAGATTTGGATAGGAATCCAATCAAAATCCCCAAGGTCCCCCAACAAAGAAAGATGTCCTTCAAAGCAAGGAAGATGTCCTTCAAAAGAGCCATGATTCTCCATATAGACACTCAGTGAGTGTTGGACAGTCAAGGCGTGCCTTGTGGTATCAGACCAGAATCTCCAGAAACCTGCTGCCATCAATGAGCAGATCCCCTTTCTCACAGCTTTTGCTGATATTAAGGGGGATTCTTAATGTTAAGATAATTCTGCTGACATTCCCGGACCCTTTTCTGGAGATCATATTGAAGTATGAGAAGTGGAGCCAGACAAAGAGAGGTCAGTTTTCAGGAGGTGAAAGAAAAAATGTGACAGCAGAGCACAGCGGATTAAACAAGTCATTTAGTATGTAACAGTGACCACCATGCATGTGGTGATGGTTTTCTCTACTGCTCTGCATGCCTGTCTACTGCAACAGAACAAAACTGGCCCTGCAGTTGCAAATGTTTCATAGAATGTGTAAATTGTTCCATCCTGAGTCCTCCAGACTCCTTATGATCTTTGCTGTAAGGGGTCCATCTGCACCTCATCAAAGTCCTCATAAATTTCTGGATAGGTTTGTGAATGGAATGACTAGGTTATTGCTCTAATTTGTTCCACATATACTATCTGTAGTTACCTACATGTTCTTTTAATTAGGCTAAAATTTGCCAAAGCATATGAAGAATTGCTTATCCCACTGAAAACAGAATTATATGCTGAGAGCTTGCAGCCCATTCTTCAACTTTTGCATAAATATTTTTATTGTATATTTTTATGTTCTGCATTAAAAAGCGTGTCTGTGTGAACGTGCGCTGGTTGTGAACACTGTGCTTTCCACCAGCACCTGCTTCTTGAGCAGACTAAATGTGGAAGCATGTTCTAATGGCTGAGCTGTACAGTTTATTCTCTGTTCTGCAACAGCATGGACAGAGCAGGAAAAACTGTATCTGGCTGAGTTGACCCAGAGTGAAACCTGACCAAGAGGCTCTAGTCTTGAGCTTCAGTTGTGTGTTGCAGGGAGACTCATTTGTTTTAACTTTTGAAAAGTAAGTGTGACTGAATTTGGCCTTGAAAGATCCCGCTAGGATGAGAAATAAAAGGATTTATATTAGAAAATGTCAAAATCAAAAGTGGCAATTTTCCCCTCATTCTTTTCTTTTTTTCCATTTTGCCAGTCATAAATGATTGTCCCAAATGCATTTAGACTTCACTAATAGCCTAGGTTATGTCCTGACAATGCATTTTTCTGCAAATAAGCTCTTCATCTCAGATTTGTGGCTTGGCTGTTGAGTTAAGGTTTGCTGCGAGGATGACGCTAGGGCAATACACCACAGACCGGAGGGAGGGGAGCTGTGGAGATCCTGCACCCGCAGCAGTGTCACTAGCTGTGTGGCACTGCAACCCTGCAGGCAAAGGAAAAAAGGAATGTCAAACCCTGGTAGCAGTGGGATAAAACTCTCAGCTGTGGGTTACCTTGTTGCCCAGCTTTTTGTAAAGCAAGCAGGTTTGTCTAATTAATTAGGAAAAAGTAGGTGAATTAATTAGACTTAAATCCTTGGATGATGAATATTGACCTAATCTTCCAAATGTCTGTGCAACAGCTCTCCTTTCTGCACATGATATACAAAGAAATGCCACATTCTCCCACTTCCAAAAGCCTCGCAGAGTTTCGGAGTCATGTTTATCCTGACACAGCCCACGTTGTGAGCATGCCTAGTTTTTGCTGTGTTTAATTCCTTCAAGCCCAGCGAAAAGGCATTGCATATTTGAAGTTCCCTCTCTCTTGAAAGCCTTGTTATCAGGCAGTGCTAGCTCTGAGGAAGACCTGCCTTGGTTGGGAGGCTGCACGTGTTTGCCAGCGGAGCCATAGGCTGATCGAAGATCCACCGAGGCAGTCATTGATTGGCCCAGCATCTCCCCTCCTCAGGAGGATCTCAGTGAAGAAACTCTTTTCTATGAGGGACAAGGTTGGAATAAGCCTTGCTGTACTGAGTGCAAAAGGAGGCTAAATTCCCTTTATTTTTTCCACACACTTTCTCATTCTATCACTTCACTTTGGATTTTACTGAAGTCATTACATCAAACACTGGCATAACCTAGAATATGCTGGAGGGAAGCAGCTTCACAGGTAACAGGTTGTTTTCCTTCTGGGATCTTCTGGAAGTGGTCTTTTTTCCTCACCTCTTTTGAACTGGTTAATTCAACAGGCATACTGGACTGACCACTTACGCCACAGATTTTTATCACGCCAACTTCAGAAGGATTTTTTTGTGCACAAAGCTAAAGCAAGACTTGGGTAAACTGGAGGAGGTACCATTTGCAAAATCAATGTAGTAAAGAATATAGGAAGAGCAATATTCCATGCCTTTATATAAAATAATATCTGATGATTACTTTGGTGAATTATGGAGACATGAATTGATATTGGAGCCTGTGGTGAATCTCTGCTCTAGGCCAGATGTCACAGTATCACAGGCCCAGCGGGGCCCTTGAGAGACACTGTGGAGACTGATATCCCTTTCTACACAGAGATGGTACAGGATAGCCTCACACTGTTCCTTTTCTCCAATTCCCTTCTCTCACAGCAGAATTCCTCCTAGAAGGGAGAAAGATAGTTCATTCTCAGTGGTCTGGGGACTGTGAGCAAATTTTATTCATGATAATCTGGACAAACAATACCTTGAACTGGTTGAAAACCAGCATTGCACATATTGCTCAATTTATCACAACCGTAAGACTATAAAGAAAACATTAGATCATGTCCCACATAGCTGTATGTTCATTACCCATTACTCATTGCCATGAGGCAAATTCTTTCCTATGTCAGATTTGAAATCTTTCATGGTCAGATTGTGCTTTTCTTGGGAGGGAGGCCAGAGTTGCTTCAGTTCTGATGTTGCTTGTTCACAGAAAAAGGTATGTTGAATTCTGAAAGAAAAAAGAAAAAAAAAGGCATATAGGTACTTTAATGGCCGCATCACACTCCCAAAAGAGCAACAGATATCACCAGACTACAGCATATCCCTACCAAAAGCAAAACTGATCAAGTAAGTCACCAAAAATACTTCTTCTGAAAGTGCCATGTCCTCACAGCAACCAAGGGCTACCCATCTGAGCTCACTAGATGTGACAGCCCCTCTGTGACAACTGGGTGCAGCTTTGGCAATAACCTCTAGAAAAAAATATAATGCATGGGCACTTCAGAGAACAGCACCATACAGTGGGCACTCTGGTGGAACAGAAACATTTGGAAAATGCTCCCGTCACTACCCATGGTTTCAAGTGCCTGCAGAATCCTTCTTCTCTAGTACGTGAGCTGAAAACGTACTTCACACATACATCAGCATCTTTCCATTCATTAAAGTATTTAGGTAGAGGTAGGATCTGCACTTGAGTCTACCTTGAGGGTGTAATTGTGTGTTGCTAATGTAATGGCTAGAGCTGGTGATCCAAACGGCAGCATATGAAAGGTCAATATGCAGAATGCAAGGTTGTGCGGAGCAATCGGAGGAAAAATGGAGTCTGATTTAACAGAGTCAGAAGGAAGAGGGAGGGCAAGGACAGTGAATAAGAGAGTTACAAAATTACTTTTAAAAATGGGCCCTGCAGAAGTGAAAACAAAAACCTTAACTCCATCAATTATAGGCAACTAGCACCTTAAAAAGAAAAATAATAGATAAAGGAAGAAAGAAACAAAACCCAGAATTAGAGCCAAACATTCAACTGATGTAAGTGGGCACAGATTTCAGAGGAGCTGTTTCCACATATATCATCATGGAAACATTATGTGTATATCCCCACAGATGCCCTTAAAACATAGTGAACATCCAAAAGTGGTTTCTACCAAGAGTCCTCTGGCAGTGCATGGTACAAATGAAAGCAGGACTTAACTCCTACCTTCATGTCATGTTTGCCACCATACTCTGCATTTTCTCATGTGCCATCTGACAAATCCATGTGACTGGATTCTGCTGACAATCAGAAAATGCCAGAACCCAGTGGAGCGTTATTACAGGGATTTATTTGATTTCCCACATAAATTTAAAATAGCATCACATCTTAACAAAAAATACCAGGCTGATTTTCTTGCCTTGAAACTGTCTAGTGGTCATGTTTGTGCTTCTATCACTGCTTTGAGGTGCTCTCATTCACTTTAATGTAAAATGGCTTGGACACTTGTATAAGGTTCATTTCAGTATCTGATTACATATTTCAGTTGCTACATAGCTCTCATCCCCACAGCATTTGGATGAGTGCATCACTTGTCTAGGCCCCACTCTAGTGGAAGTAAGAATTTAAATCTTACTAAAATTATGCAACCCCCCAAAAAAATTGATCTTTTATTTTCTTTGCTGGTTCTTCCCTTGCTTCTCTGCAGATGTAAAACCTAAATGTATCATTTTGGAAAAGAAAAAGTCTATGCAACAGTCTTAACCTGATTACTTGTCATTGTGGATGGGACCATTACAGCTGATATCGTCACAAGTTAATGTATCGTGTACTACAAATTGACTCAAGTTTTTTATCCTTATAATAAGATAGAAAGGAGTGCTATGGGTCTATGACAGTGATAATAAAATAACAAAGGAAATAGGCAAGAAAAAGAGAAATAGAATTTTGACACTTTCTCCTTGTGCACGCTACTTCTACTGATGTAGGTTTTAAACTACAAATGGCTTGAAGACCATGGTACCCCACCGATTTATGTCACCCAAGGATCTGGTGTAGTATATTACCACTCATTTCAATGTTGTCATACTCTGCTGAGGCCACAGAAAAGCTGGCAGGAGATGCTCTTCATGTACATGGAGTTTTATGAAGTACTCTGAGTTTCTTCAGGTCACAATTTTAAGTACTGCTACATGAACCTGCCCCTCAAGAGGGAGGTAATTTCCAGCAATTATATGGAAATCAAGATAGAGGTATCAAGCTAAATTCTTGGCATGCCTGGGGCGCATGAAAGTAGTTCTCAGAAAGCCCTTATTCCCAGCATAGTTCCAGTCTTGCGGTTGCCTGTTAGGGAATTTGGTCTTGGGACAGACTGTTGCTACAGCGATCTCCAAGGGGTGCTCCAGGAAATCGGGGCTGCGGGTGTGTTCAGAGGGACCCCGGGCCACCCTGGGGTTCCATCATCCCGGGAGGACGGACCAGTCTGTCCATTCAGAGTCAGAGGGCTGATGCTCAGGACTGTCTATTTATTGTATTTGCTGCATGTGCCTCATCTGATGGCAAACCTTAATGAAGTCTCTGTTACTGGCTATTCCAAACACTCGGCAAAAGTGCAGGTCTGTCATTTCTATTACAAAGTGCACAGTTACATTTTTACATATAAGAACAATTTCTGACCAAAAGTATTCTTTCTCTAATGTGTCTCAGCTCCACTAAGAGCTCTGGTTAACCCTCCTCACTTTTAAATACCCAACAGGTGAAGCTGCCAGAGCAGCGTGTTCAGCTGGGCCTTACAGCTCCTCATTTTCCAATGGGGTGTTTCTTGCATGCACCAAGATTGTCGTTATGGATCAGAGGAAGCATGAAAAGGCTTTTTCAAAACAAACAAACTAAACAAAACCCGACTGGTCTCTTTATCCTTTAGCTGGAAGCCATTTCTTCTAAAGGAATCTCATCCAACAAGAGGGTAATCATAGCTGTGGCGCTGAGAGCAAAACAACAAGCAATTTCCTGCACTTTTGTCTTTCCCATTTTCCACAAGTGCAAATAGCTTCAATTACTTCCTCAAATGAGGAAGTTTCACAGTGTGGCCAGTGATGAACTGCAAGGGAAATCTTTTCTTCCCTCCTTGACTTCTGCTTTTTGGTAGCAGTTCAGCCATTCCACAGAAGCACTGAACGTCAGTCCTAACTAATCACCTGCGCAGAAACGCAAGGGGAAAGGAAGAGGTGGTGGCAGGAACAGCCCACCTGAAATGCTGCAGATGAAAGACTTTCCGTGTGGCTGGTCTCCGAGTGCCGTGTGGTGTGAATGAGTTGAGTCATGCTCTGAACGCTAGAGCATGAGTAAGAAAGCTCAGCCTCCTCTGAAGCTCGGTTTTATTGATGAGCCAACAGCATCAGCTCCTGTTGCCAGCCTAGCTTCCCCGAGTCGCTCTCTGCGTGACTTCCTCTGCGCTAGTCCTCTCTGCCCAAATAGGTAGTCTCATCCGCTTGCAGCCAGGGCCAACCGGAGCCACCTGCCATCGTGACTCAGTGGCAACTGTCGTGAATTTGACATGATGAAGCATCAGTGGTAATAACACCAGAAAACAGAGCAAGGGAAGAGGGCTGCAGGAGCTCTGCCTCACCTTCTCACACAGCATTGCCATAATATATGAATAAAGACTGACTTCGTGAGCAGTGGGGAAGAGGAGGGGTATGTCTTATGTGTGCTGGCCCCAGCTGATGTGCTGAACTCCTACTGCTGATTGAGGTCCTATATTTGAGAGGCCGGGTGCTGACTGGGAAGCAGGTTTAAGTAACTTGGGAATGACCATGATATAAAATACCTTTAGAGCTGGAGGTTTCAAAGGAGGTAGACTCCTGATGAAGTACAAACGGCATTGGGCAGTGGGTGCCCTGACATTCATAGCAGGTTCCAGGTTGGCTGGAGGGAGGAGGCAGACTCTGGCCCCAAAGTGTGGGCTTTTGTACCAAGGCCTGGGTGATGCTGCTCAGAACCCACTGGATCTGCCCTTTTGAAAAGCACTAAGAGCACTCTGCTTCTGGAAACCACATCTTCTAAGCACAGTGGAGGAAGCAAGCTTTGGCTCATTTGCTAATGTTTTCATTAAGAAGGTGACATTTTTTAGTCAGAGAGTTAGCATTTCTTCAGTCCGTGCAGGAAGAAGACCACCTGTCTAGTCCGCGTTGATTTACGCTGCTCTAGTACTCACTACGACTTCTTTGTCAACAAGCTCCACTGGGGAAGAATAACAAATGGAGCGTGTTCAGTGAGTAGTTTGGAATAAGAGTGAGAAGAGATTGCAAGACTCGCAAACCAAAAAGAGGGCAGCATTTCTTGAATAGCTCATTCACTTGGGTTTATTTGCTCAGTAAGCTGAGAGCAAATGTAGAGCCAGGGAAAGGTGCTGAGGCCAAACAGGCAGAGTGCCAGGGAGATGGCAACAGGGACTGCCAGGCACTCTTCCAGCGCACTTGACAGCTCTGGGGCCTTAATAAGGGGACCCTGGAGTAAGAACAGCATTGTCTACAGACCATGACAACTTCTCCGTCCGTACCACCAGTGTATGGAAGAGCACCTCCTTGTTCTAGAGGTGAATTCTTTCTCAACAGCTCACCTAGCCACTGGCCTTTTTGCCAGCACTGTTGGGCAGCAGTTGCTAGACCAGATGATAGGCTTGTGAGATGGGAGTTTGGGAAAGGCTCTCTTTGCCACTCTGTCCCCTTTTGCCATCCCCGAAGTTAAAAAGTTACTCTAAACGGGAAACTGAGGAGCGCATAGTGACAGTGCTACCTCTAAACCATTTCATCCCACCTTCTTTATGGGCTTACTGAATGGGTAAGGAGAATGATTTAGATGCACCAGCAGTTTTCCTTGACCTAATGACCCTATAGGAACTGTTGCAAGCCTTCAAGCTTCCCTAAGCTGTATGGAATATGAGGACAACAGAAAAATGGCATATGGTCTCTCCTGGTGCTCTCCCTTCTCCAATGCTTTCATTGCTTCCTTGCAACTCCTGTATGCCAAGATCTGGGCTAGGACTTTACACAGAATGCCCACCCTTTAGAAGTTCATCAGCACATGATGCACATTTCTTCAGAAGAGCTTTTATTGCTCCGCTATCAGTTGTCTGGCACAGAAAGAAAATTAGGTGAATATTCACCTGCCCTGAAACATTGCTTATTTAAATGCAGTTTCAACTGAATACAAAGTTCTTCACTTCTTGGCCAAATTATTCTGCAGAGTCACTTGCTCTACAGCTGCCGCATCCTGCTGCTCCTACATGGCAGCATTTCAGCAGTATCTGGAGGGGAAGCGTCTGTCTGTTATAGCATTACACCGAGCTTTGGGATTCTCCCAAGTGGCAGTCATTATATCACTGTACGGTGATATTATTAGCATATTTTCATCCAGCAACAGTCAATGTCAGATTGTTTCACGATGTGTTCAACAGGCATCAACATTTCAAAAAACACCAGACAAATGTCTTTTTACTTGACCTCTTTAATGCAATGTCATAGATCATTTGCGTGTTTAACAGCTCTCAAAACATCGATGCATGCGTGCCTACAAAATAGATATCTTCTCACTCCTTTTTTTCCTCCTTCAAGTGCCATGAGAAATTATTTAAGGAAGTTTTAATGAAATGCATCTGTCACTTATGAAGATAAATAGCCATAGTATGGCTTTCCATTACTGGAAATGGCAGAATTAAATTAGAAAATTACAATCCTCAGCATCTTCCCTGACTTGTTTTTGCATAATGTGTTAGAAAATATGCCCACATAGGCAGAATGCTGCAATACCAATGGAGCATGCCATAAAACAAGACCTCTTTTTATGGTTGTTTTGTTAGTTTGCATTGGGGAATTTTCTCCCATAGATGATTTTTGGTCCTGTTTCTGGGCAAGGAGGACCAATTAGTAAAGGGAACCTAACTAGAGTGGCAAATAGATAAAACCCTCCCTCTCTTCCAAAACCTAAGTTCTGGACTTCACTCTATATTGTTATATGTCTCCCAAGCCAAATGGGAAGACCATGGTAGAGCATATGATCCAGACCGTATAATTCCTCATATCCCATCTAGAGGGCATCTCCTTTTCCATTACATGGAATAAAAATAGTGTTACCATTAAAATCCTTGGGGCCACACTTTGGACAAATTTAGGAATAAATAGGACAAATAGGAATAAATATTGTATTCTAACTCTTACTAGACAAAGAGATGGCTATTATAGGAGACATTTAAATGAACAGTGGGATGGTGTGAAATTGTCTTTTCAGATGGAATGGGCTCCTCTTAGTCCCTCATTAGCAAGCTGGTCTTTTTGTCCTCAGAAGCAGATTGTTGGTAATTGGTTTTGTCTTTTTAAGAGAAGAGATAGACTCCTTAGAGTCTAGCCCAGTTAGAGTAAGCCAGAATGTGATTTGCAGCCTTTAGCCTTGCTACTTACAGAAGCAAAGAGGTAGCAACTGAAATAAGCACACACTAGGAAGTCCCTTGTGTTTCTCACCTGTGCTTCCAGCTGGTAATGGAGGACACATGCAAAATACTTGAGTCCCTCAGCCCTTGTGCCCAGTCCACACCAGCAGCATATGCTCCTGCTCCCCTGCTCCATTGACTTCCAACTCACCCAGCACGCTTCCACTGATTTTCCTGGTGTTTCTCTCTCTTTCCTTTTTTATGGCATGTGAATTTTGCATTTTTTGTTGCACAGGAGACGGCTTCAGCTGAGACAGAAGTGCTTTACACATGCCTGCTACCCAAACTCAAGTTTCTTTCTAGGCACATTCCTAATGAATCCTGATCCCTCCCTTCCTGAATAAATGCTTTGACTACTGTGCTTTTATTCAAAGCTGGTCACCAAGGCTGTAACGCCCCTCACCAGCTGGTGTGTAGCTGTTACGCTACAGTTCATGCTGAGCCCAGCGCTGTCTGTGCCTGTCAGGAGTGTTCAGCCAGGAGACCCACAGAAATGAGGAAGGACTGCCTTGCGTCAGATCTTGTGGGTAGTCAAGTGCAGATGAAAAGGTTGATGTCAGCAGAGAATGTTCTTGTAACTAATTAATGTAGCAGGTTAAAAAGAGAGAGAAGGAATTTCCCTATCAACTCTTACAAAATTATGATTATTTTTTTCCAAATGAAATTGATGTAATTTTTGTTGTTCCTCTTCATTCCAACCTGCTAAATTCCTGAAACATCCTAAAGATCCCTGTGAGGAAAGGCCAGGGTGGGGGAGCAGTAACTGAAGGTCCCAATATATTGAATACATTTTGGGGAATCCCAGGGCTCTCTGAGAACAGAAGGCAAGCAGATAAAACGTATGGGGCACGAAGATGGGCTTGTTGAGAGATGAGAGCTTTTAAAGCCCCAGCTGCTTTCCTTTCAGCCTCATCTTAATTGAACTGCTCAGATAACAGCAACCCTGCATGAAGTAAATGCTGGTTATCCTAGCTTTGACCTTCAGCAATCCTCCAGGAGTGCGGATAGGGATGCATATCACTTCACTTTTTCCCTGACTATACCAAGGAAGAAATACTCAGATTTGAATACCCGGATGAACAGGAACAGCATAATTGACGAGCACAAATAGCACCAAGGTCACAGAGAAACAGCATAAGCAGTGGTCAGTGTAGCAAGTGCCTGGTCTCCAGCAGGGATCAGTATTCGGTTCTTGCAGATGGCAACACACCCCTGTAATGCTCCCAGTTAATTGTGGGGTTTTGTTCGAGCATTTACATCCCAAGGTTCGCATGTTTTGCTGACCCTGGTAGGGGATGGCTTATCCTAGGAAGCTTTGAAATTTGATTAACTTTAAGTTACCTGGCATTGCCCTGCATGTTATTCATAATCACACAATGATCAAACTCTTATAAAAATCCAGCCTTAGTATTTAACTCTGTGACTTTCTCTGTAGCATATTCTACAGGTTGACTGCATCCCGTGCAGAGAAGCATTTCTTTTCATTTTTTTCTGCATGTAATGCCCTTTAATTTCATCAAGTGACTGCTTGTTCTCTGTCCCTCCATGCAATCTGGCCAGAGGTGGGATGAGAAACTTCTCCTCTACGCTTCCTGCCATCTGGAACAGGCTTGTCTGTAGTTCTCCGCTTCACTGGCTTTCCATCTCATTGCAAATCTCAGCTGAAAACCCCTCCCTTCCCCCTTACTTCTGTCTTCCTGGTCTTGTCCATCTCTGAAACTACACTACCGGTTTCTGTAAAGCAGTTGAGAGATGGAGTTTGCATGACAGACAGAATTCAAAGACTTAACCCTTTAACCTTTGCTTACTAAGACATGTGTCTGTACTGGAAACAATGGGCTACCAGTGTAAGCAAAACCTGCAGGACCAAGTGGATCTGCAGACCAAATGAAGTTTCTTCTGGGATACATAAAGGAAAGAGTAAAGAATTTAGAGCGTTCCTCATTGTAAATGCTAACATCAGCTCCAAAGCACATGGGTTTCATGGGCTACAGGAATATTGTAACGGCGTATGCTGCCCCAGCATGGACCAGAGACCTGGGAACCAGCTGGCCCTGTACAATTAGCAGGTCAAGAAGATAAAAGACCAGTGAGTCAGCTGTAGGAAGCCACAGACAGGTTGTTGGAAGGAAATGGTCTTTCGTGTCAGATCCTGACACAGATCAGGTTAGAGGGAAGGAGAGGCTGGCAATAGTATCCTGAATGGGCAGAAAGGCTAGGACTTTTTCAGAGAGAAAGGCAGGACTGATTTTTGCCTAAGCTTTTTTTAAAACCCTGCCTTGCAAGAAGCTTCAGCATGACGGTACTGGGCTGGAGAATGAGTCCGACTGCCTTATAAAAATGCCGGCAGTTAATGAAAGGAAAATGCTATGGAAAACTGACCTTAACATGCAGACGTGGGCTTCCTTTGCACTATGTACTTGCAGCTGATATTGGAGGGGAAATGCACAGTTGATTAGTGATGATGCAGAATGATTACTGCCTTGACAAAATGCTGCCTCTTTCCGTGTCTCACCATACTGAAACCCCTCAGGATTTTGATTCAGTTTTGGATGCAAGGAATAGGAAACAGCACCACACATCATGACATGTTGCTCTTTGGCCATAAGACAAAGAGGATAAAATGAATGCTGGGTAAGAGGCATTCTTGTAGCAACAGCAACAACACTTTATCACCCTTTATGTTTCAAAGCGTTGAGACTCACAGTTAATCCAAATCTGGAAGGCCTGCATCCTGGTGTGTCATCCTGTGCACTGTGGAACAGCTGCTTGCCTTACTGCACCAGCCCTTGCCCAAAACAGAACACTTTTCACACCCTGTCATGAATTTCAGACTGTCATCAAAGCCTTTCAACTGCAGCCATCATCTACGACAGAAAGGAAGCAATAGATTGACTTTGTCAATAATACTTTGGATATAATAATATTTAGGATATGTTAGATTAAATTCTCAGGTGGTCTGAGGTGGTGGACAAGACTATGCCCTTCAGTAAAAAGCCGAACTGGGAGGAAATTACCTACTGACATAAAATCTGGCAATCAGTGGAAACCCAGGTATGTGGACAATAACATAATCAAAGCCACCTGGAAGATTTTAATACTTTGAGGAATGCCTGTGCATCCGCCTCTACTTCCTCTCTTCCTCTGTGGATAATCCCTGATACTTCAGGGTGAAGGAAAAAAAGGGGAAAAAAGCCAAATTATCTATGAAGTGGAAAACGATTCTTCCTATTCATGGCAGGTAATCAGTAGAAGCTCCAGAGCATGGAATAAATTTTATGTAAATATATAGTGTAAGCAACACCTTCAACAAATAGTTGATGAAGTCTTTTTTTTTCAAACCCACTTGGTTATTCAAGGACTCATGTCACAAGTTTAAATTGAAGTTCTTTGCCTATCACTACTCTATTTGAAAGGCTATTCCAGAATGTCATTCTTCCGATGGCTGGAAATCTTCCCCCAATTTCCAATCTAAATTTATTCATGGCCAATTTATATCGATTTGATCTTGTTCCAGCATTATCCTTTAGGTTAAATAATGTTTCTCCCTCCCCGATATTTACTCCTCGATGTATCTATAAAGAGTCATTATCTCCCATCTCTAGTCTCGTTTCACTAGGCCAAACAAGCCAAACTCTTTTTATCTCTTTTTTTAAGACAGATCTTCTGTTCCTGAACTCATCTTAGAAACCCTTCTCTGCACCTCTTCTAATTTCCGTTTATCTTTTTTGAACAGAGGTGACATGAACTGCAGTATCTGCAACGAGACCTTACCAGCACTGCTTATGGTATTTCCCTGTCCCCACTGACAAAGCCTGGCCTGACGCACCCTAGAATCAGACTAGCTTTTCACCACCGTAGCGCACTGACAGCTCCTAGTCATCTGGCACTGGGGTGGAAGCACGGGTTTTCCACATGGGAAGCACATTAGTTCTGTGTGATTTGCTTGGATGTCAAAGGATATGTGTATTAGGAAGAGGGAAGTTATACTTTCTTCTATGGCAAATTCGTTCTTTTATGCAGATCAGTTCCCAACAGAAATATTCTAGGGAAAATTCGCAGAGTGGAAATTTCCATTCTCCCTTCACATGAATGCAACACGCTTTTAAATTGGAGGCCTAACTCCTAAGAGGACCTAGTAAGCAAACACAAAGAGACAAGGCTATTTTGGACCTTGCTTTGCTGAAATGTGGAATTTTCTGACTTGTTTTGTTTTAATTAAAATAACTTTAGAGGAAGATGAAAACCAAAGACTTGCAAGTCTGAAGTCAATGGAAATAAAACAGTCTCAGAAGTCCTAATCTCCAAGGGCCTTGTCTCGACTTTAGAAGGGGCTGAGCTTGCTCTGCACCTCTCTGGATTAGGGCCTGAGGAAAGCAAACCATTTTTCCTGCCAAGGGCAGTGTCTTCATGGGCTCTTTTGTGCCAAGTGCAGAATGCAACCGAAGTTTAACTTACTGTTAAACAAGCAAATACCTAAGAAAAGTGTGTGATCATTTGTTGGGGATGGTAACAGAAATAATTATGTAGGGAAGCATGTTTCTGTCTGGCTTTTTTTGTTTTGTTTTCAAGAATATAAAGCAATCAGGAAAGGATACATTGAAATGGTGCAATTCAAGACGTGATTAAAATATAGGTATTTCTTGTTTCGATAGGATTTTCTTGTTTTCTTGCTTGGATGTCCATCCAAGTAGAGTCAAGCTGAATACTGAATGTGGTGGTTAAGAAATGTTCAAGAACCTCCCAGCACTTCTAATAAACTGTGCGAGCATTCTGCATGGCCAGAGTCTGCACCGACTTGTGAAAATAAACTTCTTCACACTGTTTGTACTGAAGTTTGATGCACGTAATGATGACATAGAATTGGATCCCTTCTTTATGCTAAACGTTTGGAAAAGAGCGAACAGATCTCATTCTTCGTGAGGCTGTACACAGGAGAGCAGCTGCTCTAACTGTTCTGCCAGTTCAGGGTTGGACACTCTTCTGCTTGAATATTGCACTTGTTGAAAAATGCAGATTTAGGTCAGTCAAAATCTGATTATGAACTGATGTTGATATTAAATTTCTTAGCAACAGACATTTCTGAGTGAAGGCTAAAATTGTTTGTTTGCTGTTTCCCAAAGGGGAATGTTTCATTAAAACATTTACACTTACATTTTGAAATAGGACAAACAAAAACAACCTAAAAACAACCTGACATTTTATTTGATTGAAAACGATTGATGGGAGGAAATGGAGGAGGGGAATAAGGGAGTATTTCATGCTGGAAAACTATTCTCCTTTGTTTCCCTGTTTGTTTCAGGTCTGAACAAATCAAACCACCCTTTGATGTTTTGGTTTGGTTAGTGCCCTTGGTCCTCAGGGCTGCCAATAAGTCTCAGGCAGCCTGCAGAACGGTCTACTGTGATCAGACTTACTTGCCCCCAAAGCTGATGTCTAAAGTTTTGGGGGGAAGCCACAACTTTCTTTTCAATAGACCTTGATGCATTTTTCTGACATTAATTTGTTTCATCACCCTTTGAATGCAGTTAAGCCTTTTGGTATACAGAAAGCAACCTGGACAAAGCGTTACCTGCATTCAAAAAGCCACTAGACAAATTCATGGGGATAAAAACAAAGCTCCGTCCTTGCCGATACCCTTTCATGCTGCCTCGGCGGACTCAGTGAAACTGAGAACCAGGCCCAGTGTCACTCCCAATGTTAGTCTCGCACGACCTCTCTCATCTTTGCAAAGTATGATACAAATTAGTACTTGCAACAGTCTCTCAACTATATACCTTGTATACAAGAGCGATCTCAGCTCATTTTCAAGACAAACAATTAAGATTCAGTAAGATTAAATGGCTGACCCATTGTTACTTAACAATTCATTTGTGAAGTGTAAATGATTAATTGGAAGCTCTTGTCTTCCTTTCACCTGGCCAGAATGTTTCTATTGCAATGTAGGGAATAGACCATCAACAAACCTCTCCATCAGAAATCTGTAATCCTTTGCTGATGGCTTGCTTGGCAGGCTCTATGGATACTCTGGGACACCGTCCAAGAAGGGCCCGAAGAAATTAATTGTCTCCTAGCCTGTTTTGAAATATAGGTCAGCCTTTCATGGCTGTGCTAAAGCACAGACAACCTTAATCATCTACGACAGCCAGTAAAACCTGGAAAAGGTGGAGGTTTTCAGGCTCTCCCATTGAGGATCTTCCAGGGCAAAACAATATTCTGACTGCCCTGGAGGTAGCTTTAACTTTAGGAAGGAAAAAAAAAAAAAAAAAAAAAAAGACAAACGAACAAGGAAACCAACTATCCTAAAGTCTGGGACCTATTTTGTTAGCTTCTCCTACTCTTTCAACTTCTTTCTTCCTAGCTGCCTTTCAATTCTCAGAGTATGAAGCCAGTTTTTAAAACTGGAAGCTGAAGTAGAAATGTTAAGTGACTCAATCAGAGAAAATGTAACATAGAGTTCAGAGACTCCGGACTCCCCCCTCCAACATTCAAATCACCAAATAGCCCCCCTCTGGAATGATTAAACAGTTATATGGGGATGATGCAGACAACTCTGTTGGGCTGCTATTGATGTGGTTCTGACGAAACTTGCTCTGTAGCCCATTATGAGACTACCAATTCTCCTGGCCCCAGTGTGCTGCCTTTGCAGGGGAAGCAAAGTCACCTTGTTGGGACACAGTATTCCTCCGCTAAGTTCTTACAGAGCTGGTTGGCAATAGCCCAGAGATATTATCCAGTAGTGGCTTTTCCACCTAGGCCAGTCACATGTGTGAACATGAATGTACATATGCTTTGCCTTATTTGCAATGCATTTTGTAGTGAATTTGCTTCTTAGAACACATTCTTCATCATATTGGGGAAACAGCGAGTTAATTTTTAACCTTCCCCCACTGAGAGGCTTACTAAGTCTTTATCTCCTTGATGCAAATTCACAGTATCAGTGTCAGAAACGATGATCATCAGCACTTATTTCCTGGATGACTTCAGAAATATCAAGACAAACTGCACTTATTTAAGGGTACATTTCTCAATGCTCTCAGGCTTTCCTGCTGTCTTAACATCAGCAGCCATTTAACCACTCTATAAGCTTTCAGTATTTTTCCTAACTTGGTGTAAGCAAATATTGATCGTGACTAAGATAGTAATTGAGTTCATTCATGATAATAGATGGTCCATTGGCTGCACCCATTAAAGCTTCTTTAAAAGCAAGAAGCAACTTTAATTGCCTGGAGAGACATGGGATGATATTGCAGCAGATTGGAACCTATTAATAACAGTAAATTCAAGGTTTACCCTAGCTTGTTTATGCTTGTTAGTATTAAAGCTTCACATAGAATAGAAAGATGACTAAAAGGGGCATTCCAGATGGAATACTAGCCTGATTATGCACCCTCTTTAATCACTAAGAATATCTTCATACAGAGCTGCAGAACTTTCTTGAAAAGAGCCTGTTCTCGATTAAATGTTTTTTTCTCCATTACCTGAAAAATCTGAAAATCTGGCATTTGTTTTATGCCCTGTTGTTTTGTTTGCCATAGGAACAGAGGACCAGAAGGGATCAGCGAATTCCTATGAGTTAGTGCAGAGGAAGGATGCACACAGTTTATAAAATTCTAGTGTCTGTGTCTACTTGAAAACCAGAAGCAATTACAAATATGTCTGTATGTCTCCATGAATGATTTGAGGGGCTTTTGTAAGCCAAGACCCTCAAGATATTAACAAAAAGCTGCATCAGGCTAGTAATAGTGGCTGGCAGATGTATCTCAGAACCTCTCAAATTTCAGTAAACCTTGGTACATAGGCAATGAGTTTCATTTTTGTAAATATCCCAGCAGAAAAAACTTGCCAAGAAGAGAGGATTAGTAATCTAGGGATGAGGGTAGGGTACTTTTTTCATATATTATTCCAGAACTGCATGGTCTTCCTTCAGTCCTCAGCATCACCAGTGCTTCAAGGAAGAGAGCTGCTGAGCTTCCTTAGCTTTGTCTTGGAGCTCTGTGACCCTGACGGCGTGGCTCCTCCTTTATATATCCCAAAGCACCTGTGAAACAGTCCCAGCTTAGGATGGTGGGATTTCATAGCTGTGCCGCACCAAGAGAAATGGTGAAACAGATCTCTGGTTTCTTCAACCTGTTATCTACACTGGATATTATCCGAAACCAACTGCTTCATTAAAATTGGCAGGCATGCGAAGAGGACTCTTGAGGACAGTTTCCATTGCACTCTGCAATATACAGAACTTTGGTTTTTTTCTGAATTTACAATGAAATGAAATATGATATTTATTATGAGGTCATTCAATTTTTTTTTAATAAAAGAACCCCTCCTGTGGTTGGCAGCATGTCTAAAGCTGACATCAGCAACATCTGGGAGCACAGAGTAACACCTCACAGATGCTGAGTAACAATCTCACTGAAGCTAATGGGAAAGGCGTTTGTTCATCACGTACAAAAATTAGGCCCCCAGCCAACATTTTCCCATTTAAAGTTAGGCATTGCAATCACTACTGAGTATCACAAACATGTCCCAAATGTGCCTGCAACAGCATTACATTTTTCAGATATGAAAGAAAGTCTTCTGCAGTTCAGTATTACTGTCCTTTTTATCCAACCTGAAAAGTTTAGAGCAAAGGCAAATGAATATTTGACAGATTTGTCACACAGAAAGGCAATATCCCCACAAATCTCTTCAGGAATTCCTGACACTATCCCCCGCCCCCGCCCCAACAGCTGAGGGAGACCTTACAGCCATCCACTCTCAGGCAGTCCTTGAGTTTTGGGGAAGTATCACTTTAGGAAATTAATGAGGAAAAACAACCCCTAAGTGCAGTGGGTTCATCTTCATTAAGCAGTTTGCTGATTCTGCTGTCAGCCCTAAATGTCAGCTTACCCATGGACTGAGAAGTCCACTCCCTAAAGTCTCTTGCATATGCACTTACTGTTCATTATTTCTCTCGCAATGTTTGACTCAGCATTAAATTAGCCTCACAGACAGAAGGTGAATAGCTGAGACTATTTTTTGCTTTGAAATGGGAAAAATCATGCTTCTGCGATAACACAACAAACATGAAACAAAATGATCCGATGTAGACACCTGCCTGAATTTAAGGTCACAGTACACCTCTCAGAAAAAGTCATTTTCACTCCATTTGCAATAAGATAAGATGTGACCTATGATCCTAACATGATAATCCGAAAAGCCTCAGTGAACTTGTTCCATTTCCAGAGAATGAGATTTAGGAGCGTTACTGCCTATAGGGAATTCAGAAATTGTTTCAAAAGCCACTGATGTGCCAAGCCACAAGCCTAGAAAGCAGACCTGAAATATTTTATTCACAGCAATTTTGGGGGGAGTATGTCTGCGTACTAAGGAGGTAGTCTGGCTGATGCTCTGAAACACAAAATCACAAATGCTTGGGTTTTATGTGAAATGCATTCCAGTGTAGCTTGGCTACAGAGTCTGGTGTTCAAAGAGTAGAAAAGTCCCAGACAGGTGATTCAAAAAGACCATGTGTCAGCAGAAGTCTTGAAAGCCATAGAGCACGGCGACCTGGACAAAATTCAGAAGAATTTCAGGTGCCTGAAGTCGGGACAGGAAAGAGGAAGGCAGTATGCCCCCCTTAAGAGGGGAACTAGCTGAGGGAGAAGGGACATAGCTACACAAGGGAGACAGGTTCTGTGTGTCAGAGGAAAAGCCGTGACCTCAAGAGGATTCCTGAGCACCTCAAAAGCCTGAGAACCTGTGACAGCAGTAAGGGAATGGAGGCAGAGAAATGTACACAATATTTTATTATTTCCTTGCACACATCAGCGCTTAAAGTAGAAAGTGATTGTGCTTCCAAATCTTTTCATAAGCATGTCTGTATGTTGTAGCCATATGTTTAACTAAAACCCTGAAGAAGTGAATTGTAAGTCCAGAGCACCTACAGGGAAAATCCTTTAAGCTATAAAGCGATTAGCACTAGACCTGGGGACTCAGATAAGCTGAGCTACAGGTTGCTCTTCCTCTGTAAGGTTCAGAGACAGGGAACGTGTGTCCAAAACTTCATTGGTTCTGCAGTCTATTCGGATAAATATATTTGGGAGATGGCAAGACCCAACCGGGAGCTGCCTAATGAGTACCTCAGCAGCAAGAGCTCTTGCCAGTGTGAAAGCAAGCCACACCAACAGCTTTTCAGTGAGGCCTTGCTTCTGGGAACTGTGGTTTGTATCAGTCAGCATAGGACCAGGCTTCACGCTGGGCACATTACATTATGCTGAAATGTTTTTGATTTCCCAATTAATTCTATTAATTGAATTAATGTGGTCAACTGAGCCCTCTTGAAGAAACTGCTTTCCAGATACAGAGTTCCTCTGCAAGGTCCTTTGGTATCTGTGAAACAGGAATGTTGTAGCTAGCTTGACTGCTTTTGAAATTTCAACCGTCACTTCAAATGCCATAAAATTGGCCTTTTCCCTCTTGTGAGCACAATTCACTTGAGGGCAGCGAAGCAAGGCAAGTTCGTATTTGTGCCTGTATATTGCTCAATCAGGTGATCAGGGAAGAAATCACACTTCATTGGTGATGTGTTTGATCCTACATGGTATGAAAATCACAACACGGACTGCACAAACCTAATGCTTACCAGCTTCCACCCTGCTCTGTTCTTACCCATGTGCTTTATAACCTCTTTTGTGCACACCAGCATCCAAAGGGATGTAAACTCTGGTGCAGATTTAGAGGCAGACCCCTGCATTTATGCAAGGTGAGGCAAGGAAAAGTAATGCTGTCAAATGCCCCATGCTATTTTACATAGCGCTAAAAGTAAGATGACACCAGATAGCTCTTTTTTGGAAGTGAGAATGGCATTTTCCCCTATTATAAACAGAGTAATTCGTCTTACTCCATTTTTGTCCCAAAACCTGCTTTATAGGGTGGTTTTTCCCATTTTATAGCCTGACACATTTTCAGCATTGATTTGTTTGTTTTTCTTAATGGGCAAAACTGTTGTACTGATGCACCTTGGTGCTGGGTGATATTAACAATCAGTGGTTCACGGCTGGCTCTTGAAAGTGCGGGCATTAAGTGATGGATTAAACTTGTCATTCAAAAGCTCCATCCTGCTTTTATCTGTGGCATGCTCTGTCCTTGAAAAAGATTCTCACCAAATAAGAAAAAATGCTTGGAGTATTCAATAAGAAAAGAGGAGAGATGAATCTGGATGAAAGTGAGAAAATATTTCATACAAGTGATGACTCATCTATTTTTATTTTCCATGTATAATTCCAGAGAAGTGTAGAAAGCTGTGACTAGGGGATACCCAATGAAAAAGAGGCAGCTTGGCTGGAATTGAGGACTGAATTTGCAATCGGGTTCTTAATTAGAACACAAACACTGTCAAATAGTAACATTATCACCTATAATTGGTCCAACAGAAAGAAACACTAATTGTGACATTAGCAGCCAGAATGCTTTCAGGCAGGATCTCTGATAAAATGCAAACACACTAATTGACATGATGAGGAAGATGAAAAAAAGAAGGTAATAAAAGAGGCTATTATGCTTCATCTTGGCAAATGGAAGGCTACTTTAGAAACACTCAATAGCCAAAGAAAGGGCAGGTAGCTTAAGCAAAGCCGTAAATGAAATAATGAGCATTGTTGATTCAGTGCCTTTGTCTCGGGGAGCCAGAGTGATTACAAAGTGATGAGCAAGAGCCAGAATCTACTTTCTGCCTCATTAGTATAAATTCAAAGTAGCTTCATTGAAGTCAGTACAGTTGAGATTTACACAGGCTTTCAGATCTGGCCCCTCAATTACAAGCACTGGATCAAAGTCTCGCTTTTCCTGGGACTCTGAGCAGCAAGGCAGAGAGTAAGGAAATCAACCCATGCCTTTCATAAATCGGATGCAAATTGATCAGCAATTGCTCTGCCTAACCCTAGTGAGGGAAGATCTACCAAAGTACAGGTTGGGCTGTCAGCTGGATCCCACTGGTCTAACACACCTCTCAGGCAGTTTAGCTCAGCAGGCTTAAGAAGCAAGAACAGACTGTGTGGAGGGACTACAGCTGCTTCTCCATGAAGTCTGCTCTCTTCCTGCACAGTCCCAAACAAAATACACGTCGCCATATCCCATTGCCAGTTCCCTCTGTATTCTTCCTGCCAAGCTGACGTGTCTAGATACAGACAAATTTATCTGGGACTGGTCCCCATCCTCAGGTCTCTCTTTGCAATGTTTGTTGCGTGCAGACACTTTGCTTTGAAGCCTTGCCGTGCACCTTGGATCTAACACATCCCCAGAGTACAGATAACCGATGACTTGGATTGGAAACTCAGTGGGAGGGGGAAAACATAGATGGCATTTCCCTCTGTTCTGTCCACCAGGAGTGCTTACACTCAGTAGCGGCTATTTCTTCCCAAAATCTAGCTGAAAACACTGTTCTTAAATCCTGTGTCTTTGTTGATAGCTTGGCGTAGTTCCTCAATGATATTTCTCTCCAACACTCCTGTCCAAATTACTATCTCCCCATTTGGCTGTGGGTGAAGCCTTCCCAAGCAGCGTTGCCTAAGGAGCTGACACTGTTTACATTGTCAGCTAAGTACAAGCAGAAATGTTAAAACACAGCAATTGCTGATGCTTGCTCAGCCTATTAAATACCCATCTTCTGCTCATGGTACTCCAGTTTCCAATAGTCTTCTGACTGATTTTGAGGCCACATGATATTGCTCAGCTCTATTACCCTAGTAATGTTTCCCATGAAGTTCTGGCAAGGTTTGCTAGACTGTGGATATGTGAAATTTACTGGGTCTTTTCCAACATCTACACAGTTGCAATCAGAGCCCCAACAGGTAATACAGTTTTCCTGGCACAAATTTTTTAATGTTTGAGGTCTGTGAGTCTTATCAGCAGAATGTGCCTTCCAGGGGTGTCACACCCTCAGCTCTTGCACACCGCTGTGCTGCCACAGACGTCCCCTCTCTGGCGTGTTCTCTTTCACTTTTTTGCTGGCTCTGACATGTAGACCTACCAATGTGACTTTTTTCCTCCATTGTAAAGGTTAGTACTGTATTTAATCCCCTTCTCCCCTCATCCTTTGAGACTTCCTTGGTTTTCCTGCGCTTTTCAAAATTCATTGCCAGTGACACAGTCAATTCATTAGCTAAATTAAAAACCTGAGAAGCATATTGTCCGGATCTGCTGATCCCAGCCTATCACAGAGCTGCACAAAGTATTTTCTTACCTGGCCTTCATTAGCGGCTGTATTGGCCAGGCTTCTATTCCTTCCCAAATGTCCATACCACTCTTCTTGTTAAAGACCAATTAAAAAAAAAGGAGATAAAAAGGCAGCCCAGCAACTCAACCACTGGAGATCCCTCATTGATTTCTTTGCCTCTCTTCATTCATTAATGGGTGCATTTTCACTTCTTCTCTTTCGATGTATTAACAGCTGTTCCTATTTCATTTAAAGCCTATTACTAAAGACACCTCTTCATTTCAGTTTTCAGCTCTAACCTTCTTGTGTTTCCTGGGAATGAAACAATGTAATACAGTGGGAAAAGTACACATCTACATACTTTGACGCACTACCTAATTTCCTTGGGACTGTTAAATAACAGTCTGTTAGCTGCCATGACAGTCTCGGAACCCTTCTTTTTTTCCCAAGCACACGCAGATTACCTCATTGCGTGCCACGTGTGCTTTAGGAATGCAGGGCTGCATCACCACCCAAATGCAGGCAAAGACCACCCGCCCTTTGTCCTGTCTGCAGGCATCTCAGGGCTTTTTCCATATTGTCCCCAAGGGAACATCCCCAAAACAGGTGGCAGAGCCACTTGGGTCTGTACAGCGTCCACACCGCTGATGCTGACCAGAAACACATTCCCTCTCTCCTAGGTCAGGCACATCACAAAACCTTTTCCTGCTCAACAGTTTTTTTGGGAAATGTAGTAGAGAAGGCAGAGCCTGAGAGAGAGAGTGACTGATTGATCTCCAGGAGGTGGCACCCACAAATACGAGTGGGGAGTGTGAGGGAAGGCTGCGGTGTGCCACCACACATTTTTTATCTCATTCTGAGGAGAGATCAGAGAGCAAAGTTTCCAGTCATGCCAGCCTGACTTACCACTGGGGCCAACTTTGACTTCCCAGTTAAGATGAAGGTCAGTGAGATACCTGTATAATTTCCAGGATAAAGAGTAAATTTGAGAAGACGTAGTCTATCTTAGCAAGATGTTGGGCAAAAAGGAATCAATTAAATTGTTCTATTCCTAGTACCGGAGTTGAAAATCTGAACTGTTTCCTGCATCTACCCAGTTACAGTCAACGAGAGCCTTACCAATCACCGAAACGAGCCCAGCATTGGGCTCGAACTGATTGAATCGCAGAGGAAAATACCAAAAACTGTAGAAGTCCCACAGCAGCGACTTCATTTGATGGAAATCTGATCTGTACAGGCAGGAAAACAGCCCGCAATAGACTGCTCACAGAGATTGTTAGAACATTCCCTGTGCCCAGCATACCATTTTCTGCAACAATTGTCATTCCTCTCGCTAGCGTATGATACTCGGGTGGAGTAAGACGGTAGTCCAAAATAACGCAGTGAAGAGGGTAGGCTTGAGGACGCAGTTCTGAATCCATGAATGCGTACGTTAATATGACTATCCGCTAGAGTAAAAGAAGAGGCTGAATGGAAAGACTGATTAATTCAGTCCATTTGACGTTTTGTTTTTTTTTTTTTTTTTTCCAGTAAGGAATCTGAGCTTGAAAGAAGTATACAGATCAGTTTGAAATCCTTCTATGTTGGATTTTATGTTACAGAACACTTGTATGTATTTCTGTATGTTTCCAGTCATCTTTCTCTTCTAACAAAAGGAAGACTGAGCCCCAAAGTACTACTAAAACTCAAAAGTGAAGGATTAGGGTTCACATATTGGGCAAGTGAATCTAATGGACTGTGAAATAAGAACAGCGGGGGGAAAAGAAGGGTACGTCCAAAGCCCAGTTGGGGAAACGCCACCGTCTTGGATGGGCTTTGAATTAACACAGCTGTACGAGGCTGAATACGGCACAAAAGCGGCTTTTTTTGTACCCAGAACATTACCTAACTAATCCTTCAGCGATTGCCCTGAAGTTCCTTCCTTAACTCTTCTGCACAGAAAAGATCTCGGTTCCCTTTTCTAGCATCGCACCTGCAATTACGCTCTCCGGCGCTACAATTAGGGAGGCATAACACTGTGGTTCTGCTCCACAATATCTGTATATTAACATTAATTTGATATAAGCAGGAGAATAACTGCATGACAGAATAATTGCACTCTAATGATTATATAGTTAAAGTACCTGGATTATAAAAATATACATGCATTAAGTATCAAACTAAAGAGATAATAATAAGTCATTAATTCATATAGGCAACTTCCAGAAATATGAATGAGTTATGATTAGCTATCCTAAGGCATAGCACTAATGTAATTACAGTAATTATATTGTATTTATTAAAGGTAAAAAAGGGGAAATTGTTGCACGAACCTTTCTTAAGGCTGTTGTTTTCATTCTGAAATGGAAGAATTTTGTTCAGTTTTTTAGAATGACTTATGCTCTAAGATTTCTCCTCCCCAACTTTTCACCTTTTTTTCCCTCCCCCCCTCCAGAGGAGTTGTTTTGGGGACGTCAGTCTTTAAGGAGGTAAGGAGGAAAGCCAGGGAGGAAAGGAAGGGAAGGGAAGGGAAGAAGGGAAGAAAGGGAAGGATGGGAGGAAAAGGAAGGATGGGAAGGAAGGGAAGAGAAAGGGAAGGAAAGGAAGGAAGAAACACGAACAGCTCTGTCCGTCACTGCCTGCACAGCGAGGCAGAGAGGAGAGGCGGGGGCCGGGAGCCCCGCGCCCCTCACCGCAGGCGGGGGGCGGCCGGGCCGGGGGGCCGGTGCCCATCCCCGGCCCCGCCGGGCCATGGGGAGGTGCGGCTCCAGCCCTGCCCTTCCCAGAGCGCCGGGCCTCCGCCTGTGGGCCGCAAACGGCCGCTCCCCCCACCCCGTGCCAGGGGACCGTGGGTCCCCCGGCCCCGCGCCGGGGGAGGGCGCGTCCCCCCGGCGCCGGCCCCGGCCCGGGCTCGCCGCTCCCCCGGCCCGGGCGGTGGCGGGCGGCGGGGGGCGGCCGGGCCATTTTTTTTCTCAATGAACGCGCCCCCCGCCGCGCGCCCGGTCTCCGCCCGCCCCGCCCCCGGCGCATTTGCATAATGACGGCTGCCGGGGACGGCATTGGCTGCCGGCGGGCGGGCTCGGGCGTGATGTCAGCGCTCGCCGGGTAATGCCTGCGTTGTGGCGGGTAGTTGGAGCCGGCAAAGCCCGCGCAGCGGCGGCTCCGGGCGGACAGGCCCGGCGGCGGCCCCGCGCTCCCCGGGCGGCCCGGCCTCCGCAGCGGCCCGGCCCGGCATCGCGCTCCCCGGGCGGAGCAGCCCGGCGCAGCGCTCCCCGGCGCCGCTCCGTGGCCGCCGGCCCCGCGGGCGCAGGACGGGGCGCGGCGCCCCGCGGGGCGCTGCCGGCCGCCGCGGGCGGGCGGGTCATGGCGGGGGGCAGGCTGCCCGCCCGCCTGCTGGCCGCCGCCTGCCTCGCCCTGAGCTTGGCCCCCGGGGCGGCGGGGCCGCGGGAGAGCCCCGGCCTCTCGCGGCTGCAGAGGAGGAGCCTGGCGGTGGACTTCGTCGTGCCCTCGCTGTTTCGCACCTACGTGCGGGAGCTGGTGCTGGGGCCGCCGGGGCGCGCCGCGGCGCGGTGCCGCCTGCGGCTGGACTGCGCGCCTCTGCTTCGCGCCGCCCGCGGGGGGCTGCCGAGGGCCGCGCCGCCCGCCCTCCCCGGCGGGCCCTCCGCGGCCGGGCGGCGGCTGCGGCGCGCCAAGCAGCTGGTGCTGGAGGTGGGCGAGGGCAGCCTGCGGGACGGCTGCGCCGGCGAGCCGCCGCCGGGCTCCGGCGGGGCGCAGCTGGAGTTCAACCTCACCGAGCTCTTCGCCTGGTGGCTCCGCGCCGGCGACGGGCGGCTGCGGGTGCGGCTGATGCCCGAGCGCCGCGGCGCCCTCCCGGGCAGCGAGCGCGGGCTGTCGGCGGCCATCCGCGCCGCCCGCCCCCGCCTCCTCTTCCACGTCTCGGCGGCAGGTGAGCCGTGCGTTGCATGCCGCGCACCGCGCCGGGCAGCGCCCCTCGCCCGCCCCCGCGGAGCCCCCCGCGGGCGCGGAGTCCCGCCGGGGCGCAGGGCCGGCCCCGCCGCGCCGTAGCCCCGCTCGTCGCCAGGCCGGCGGGTGCGGGCAGCGCGGCTCCCCCTGACGGCGTGTCCTTAGGGGCTGCGCTTTACCGCTGCGAAATGGATCGAGGGGCTTCTGTGGGGCTGTTTTGAAAGCACTGAGGGATCCTTACGAAATGCCAGGAGTTCGCTTGTGCCAGACAGCCGCGAGCGAGACCCAAAGGTTAAAGTGTCATTAGTCTAAGGACGGCAAGATCGGGTTCTCTGAAACTTAAAATAATGCCATCTTAAAAAGGGAAGCTTCCTCAAAGTGCTGCAAGTGATTCCAAGGTTATGTGCAGGCAGACTTCAGGGAACAGCACAAACATTTCCAAAGCTGGGGCTGACTGCCAAATTTGTACATTAATGCTATGGGCTATTGGTACCAGTATTATTACTCTTCTTTAAACATACAAGTTAATGGCTGGCAGACAAACCTGCAAGAAGCAGGTTTTCCTCTGAGTTTCATGTGTCTGGAACCGAGTTAATTTCTATCCCTTTTAAAACCACAGAGGATCCTTAGCGAACTGCACTGTGCAGCTCCAGTAAGCCAAGAGGTTGTACATCTGAGGAGGCTCATGTAGCACTGGTACTTCTGTGAAGAGAGAACCTGGCTTAAAAATCCGGTTCTGGATGGCAGTGATTTGCAGTCAGGGTATGGGGCAGCTCCGTTACCTCAAATCAAGGCTCTGCTTTGGGCCGGTGATCAAGAGAGATTCCCATTCTGTGTGTGCATTGTACCTTTAACACAAGCTCTGATTCAGGCTCTCCCACTAAAAGAATATAATACCTAGAGGACTGCAAGGCCAAATAATTTGTCACAGTGAGTTAAGTTAGGTAGCTTTTATGAAGCTGTGTAGAAGTCAATGGTGTGTCCCTGAGTAGCCACCTACTTAATGGACCACAGAATATACTTCAGTAAATTCACAAGAGGTGAGACGAGTCAGTGCTGGGCTTTGAATACAAAGTTGGAGCAACTGATTTTTGATGCTCGTCTGAAAAGCTGGGCCGGCAACCTGAATAACTACAAACCGAACCCCTCTCGTTCCTCGCTGCCTGAAATGAACATCAAAGCAGACTGTCAGAGCGGGCTGGGTGTGAGTCAGTCTTACACTTGCGGCTGAAGCGAGATACCTGGGCTGGCTCTTCACGTGTCAGTTCTGGCAGGGATAACGCAGAGGTACTGTCTGCCACAAGGTGGCTAGGTGAGGCCAACACACCCTACCTTCCAGCAGGTCTTGCCTTGCTACACTGCAGTAAAAAAAGAGTAATTAATAAAAATTAAAGACACCGGAAACCACTGTCTCTTTTTTCTGTTTGGGGAATTTATTGTGAGTAGCAGTTATTTTGCTTTGCCCTCTTTGGCAGTGAAGATACAGCCTTAGCTTATAATGCCATCTTGACTCTGGTGCTTATAGCAGTAAGGGAGCTGGAGGGCATGCGTTTGTCGTCTTTGAGGATGAAGGTGTGTTTTTAACCTGGGTGAAGGGTATACACGTGAGCTAACAGGTGCTCTGATCTTGTGAATTCAACGCAGATGGAGCTTTAACCAAAGTTAGTAAAACCCACAGCTATGGATGTTGTCTTTTGTCTCACTGTTGAGAAGAAATGCATGTTTTTCCAGATAGAGAAGTAGTAGTTAGCTATGCCCCTGTAAAATCGTGTTGGAGACAAGGCTCTGCTGTTCTTACTGCAACACAGTCGTGCAAAGTCAATCACAGGGGATGCAGAGAAAGGAGGAGCAGAGGGAAGGAATATGGACCTCATTTACCTGTAGCACAGTAATAACTTCTAGCAGCTGTTCATAATCTCCTGTAAAAATCCTAGTCTCTTCTTGAATTCTACACCAAGGTTGCTAACCTGCATAAGTTGTATCACTATAAAATTGCATCTCTGCTTTTTCAGCGATGGCACCTTAGTGTAGTTCTACTGGCTTTGCACTGGATTTGTAACATGGGTTTGTTTAAAAACATTGAAAATCCATTCCTTCTGCTTTGCGAAGGTGCTGCCTATGTGAACACCATGTGTCACTGCCATGCTTAAATTTGTGCTGTGTAGCCCTGCCGACAGCAGGATGTGCTGACACAGTGATAACAGCACGAACTGCATTCACCAGCCCATAAGTGTGCAGATTCCAGCAATTATTAACACCATTGCGGCTAACGTGTATGGGGGCTTAACTAAAGCCCTTCCTAAGGCAACTGAGCCTTTCCTTCGTTGGTTAAGCTAATTGGAAATGGATTTCAAACAGCACAATCCTCCCATCAACAATGTAAAGCTGCTTCACTTATGTTGACATACTTAGCTTTTTTTTTTTTTCTTTTTTTTTCCTAACCTCTGCTGGAGATGTCCAGGATTGCAGTACTTCCCAGGAAAAGATATAATTACCTTACTAAATTATTTTCGCCAAATTATCCTCCGTGTGAATGGAGACTGAATTATATTTTAGGATGAGAAAAACTTGCAAGGGGATGAATTCCCGTTGACCTTAAGGGTGATAACAGAGTCCTGTAAATAATGTGTTATTCTCTTTAACTGTTACACTCTCCTATACTGGCTCAAAGATATTTAACTGGAGTGAATCTTTTCCCTTTTTAACAGCATGTTTGCACAAAGCGTAAAGCAATTTGTCTCAGTGTGTTACTGAACAATTAGTAAAAGATGTACTGACTGGACTGCTGTGCTTTAACAGAGAAACCATGAAGTTCACAGGAATTTCTACAGGGCTCTCCTGCAAATACTCTTAATGCCACGTTTCTCTCACACACTTGTGCTCATGGGAACAGAGCATCCTCCAAGAAAAAGCTTCCATTTAGAGAAGCTGCGGTCCTCAGCCCATCTACCATTTGTGTACCAGCTTGGCTTTTTCAAAATCGGGTAAAAGAGAGTTTTCCTCTCTTGGAAGTGCTTTCCAAATTAATATTGGCTTCTTCTCCTTCTCCTAGTGCTTCTCTGGGACAAAAATCAAATTATTTTCAATCATTTCTGTGGAAAAACACACAACAAAAAATGCAGAGGAAGGGAGGGGTGAGCTCGGAGAGGATCGGAGTGCTGCAGATCTCCCATATTTTAGGCGAACCTCCCAGCTACCAGGATGCTGTTGACTTTGCTGTCATTGTCTTTGGTTTTGACTGGAAATTCCACTCTACCTCCAAGGAAACCTTTCCCAAAAGAGTTTAATCAAAACCAGTGCATCGCCGTGGGAAACTGAACAGCTAGCGAACCTTTCTGTCAGAAGAGTCCTGGCCAGTTTTAGTTCTGGTCTTCGAGGATTTGCTCTCTCGTGTCAAAAAAACAGTGGGTCTCTGTAGCAGTATACTGTCTGGACAGGTTAGTGAGTGTTCTTGGAAAAAATCCTAAAACTGATACAGCCTCTATATTGAGACTGTCAATTAAAGAACTGTCTGAGCATCAGCATTGACCGCCCCTTGCATGGCTGATCCTCTGCTGCTGGGCTAAAATTACTCCCAGGACTTTTAAGATCAGATAGGGTAGCACGTGTTGTGCAGAGGTCTTGTGGGGGCCTTCTTGGCAAATCCATCCCACGGATAATATGGCGTGGGTACGCCCAGGTTGGGGTCAGTCCAAGGTGAGTGCTCTGCACTCGCACGGGCTCCATAGTGATGCAGAGCCCCTGCATCCTCAGCCTGCATTGGCGTTTGGATTTTGTCATGTTAACATCACAGGTAACCAGTCCACTTACTGTAGGGCACCTGAGCCACAAATGTTGCTAAATAGGTTCCTTGTGAGTTTACTCAGGAAGTTTAATAAGCTGAAATGGCCATAAAATAACTTCCCATGAGAACTAATTGCTACTTACATATGCAAAGGTGGGAAGCGTATGTTAAAAAGGGGCATACAGGGATGAAAATGAGTCATTCCCCCCTCTAAAGGTCAAGGTACTTTCATTCATGAAATGGATTTAACATTCCAATTATATTTTTTAAATAGCAATGCATAACTTTTCGTCCTCTGGCTAGGCGAAATATTACTCCTGCACTGTGGCCTTCATCTAAAATTTTATTAACTTGCCACATGTATTCTCCCTGAAACTGTCTGCATTCACTACATACCGATGCTATTACAATGCTGAGGCAATTAGGATTTACATCTTTAGGGTACTGCTACCATGCACCAGAACTCATTTACAGGAGGCACCCTTTGCCTAGAGATCAGAAAACTTCAGACTAGATGAAAATGTGGTTTTGAAAATGGAAATTTTGTAAATGAAAATAGAGGTCCAAGCTGAAATCTGACTGTAGTAAAGTCCGCAGAATTCTTTCTGCGTATTTTAGAGGTACCAGCATTTAACCAAGGTCTCCTAGTTATATTTTTCTTTCGTTATTTATTGTTTTTGTTTTTCTGCTTTCAAAGAACAAAGTTTGGAGTTGTGCCATACTGAGCAGAAAACTGGTAAAAGACATCAGTCACTTTCCAGCTGCTCGCTGTTTTTCTCTCATCCTCGACTGTATGTGACATCTGAGATCTGATCTTGCTCTTCTGAGAAATCAGTGGCAAAACTTGGTGAATAAGAATGAAGCATTGCAGTAGGGCTTCTGAAAGGTTTTCATGGTAGCGCAAGTGGTTTTGCTCTTTTCTGCTGGGGTTTTGCACTTTGGCTCGGCTATCAGGCCAGCTGTGCCAGTCCAGAGCTTAAGGATGGGCCTGAGTTGCACTTGAGTTTACTCTAGACATGAACTGGTGCAAATTGAGGTTTTCCTTTTGTACCCTTGGCTTGCCGTGGGTGCCAGTGTGCTGCATGCTGATTGCCAGTTGCTAAATCACAGCGAATCCTAAGTGTGCTTAGGAGCATTTTCCCCCAGTCCTTCCTGCCCTAAGTATTAGGTCTGTAGCACCTCCCTCTAGACCTGCAGCCACTGGTGTTCTCCAGAAGTGAGGATTTAGTCAGTCCACAGTGCCTCTTCTTGAACTGTAAATGCCTCTTGAAGAGGAACCCGATTGCCTAGTGATGGGTGGCTTCATGGGCGGGACGATCCTTGGTCCTGCCGCTGTCCTGCCTGTTCTTGTCCAAGTCACTTTCCTACTCCGTCAGCACCAAGAAAACTCAGAGCATATGACTCTCTTGACTGATGGTGCCTTGTTCACTATTTCCATGCCTCAGCACAAAAATTCAGGGCTTTGCAAATTTGTTGCCAATTATTTGGCAGATAATGTTAGAAATGATGCTCAATCTTTGAGTGGTTCACGGAAAACATGTCATGATCGCTCTTCCACATGGTTTTGCTTGAACCAGAGGTAGGCGGTGTTGCTGATCTTCAATGGGAGTTAGGATTACGCACAATGTGTTTATGATTTCTATGTCTGTTTTCTGCAAATTTTGTGTACTTTTAGGCTTATCGTTCTTTCGAATGTTCTTATTCATAAGGGTGTTCAGTAAAATATCCATAAACAAACACCAAAAGGAACACAAGTATCAGTTTATTATGTTTATTTTTTTATTTGAATGAACATTTATGCCCCGTTTTAAAAAGGTGTTTTCTTTGAACTTGCTGTGCTTTTATTTCTCCATCCTTAAAACCAGGGAATAAATACCTACAGCAAAGAAGTGCATTGGGAGACTTAAGTGCTTTATTATACAAATGCAGAGACATTCTTCAAAATCAAAGGTGGTTTTGCAGTGTCTGATTGAATTGTATCCTGAAGGAATCTGGTCATTTGGTTCGCTGCACATCTCACATGGTAGGACATAAAAAACGTGTTTGTGACAATGTTTGTGAATTAGCCAAAAAAAGTAGAAAAAGTGAGGGGAGATTGGCAGTATTTAGCACTTACTCACAAAATTCCCAAATAAGTGAGCCTCATCATAGTAAAGAAGGTATCGCCTTTTCAGTGCTAACTGGTATCGCCTTTTTACCAGTGCTAACTCACTTGGGGTGATGGTGTTTTGGGAGTCCACGTTGTGATTTTCTTCCCAAGCGGCAGCAAATTCCGTGCTGTGCCTGGACTTTTCCTGTCTTTAATTCTCGTACCAAAGCATCCGCTTGGGCTACCCAGAACTAGAGTACTGAGACCAGGAGATCTACTTTTTTGGCACAAGAGATTTACCTAACAGCAAACAGCAGTTCAGGTTGCCTCCTTCTGTCTACAGAGCCACAGCATCTGCCTCCTGAGAAGCCACTTCTAAGCTCAACAGGGCTGCTGAGACCGCAGCGCTGAGCTGAGAAAGGTCCTTTATGAAATGCGCCACATTTGTCTTGCTTCTCTAATTCAGAAAAATTTGGTTGGAGAAAAATGTCATGGAAGCATAAATGCAGATTTGATAAGTCTGACCTTTCTTTTCTTGCGAACAATAAATGTCAGAAAGCTTAAAGTGACAAGCTGGAATGGCTGGAGGTTATTTATGTGTTTAAATATTTAGGCAAGAAACACATTTTGAGACTAAAGTCTAATTTACATGAGTATTTTGATTTATGACTGAGGCGGCTGAGTAGCTTCATGGTTGTCACTATCCTGCTTAGCATGGCTACTCAGAAATTCCCTGTGACAGCATAGATAGGACTTAGATATCTCTACTTTCAGAAGCTATAAACCATGTCAGTTGTAGTGAGGGAGAATCATCTTCCCTTGTTAGTCGTGTAGGATCTATGACATGTCGCTGACGTGTTCTAGCTGCATCCAGTAGAAAGAGCTGGTGGCTGGCTGCAAACAGACTTCAGACAAGTTTCTAACAACAACTGTTTTAAAGAAAATGGTAAACTATTGTACAAAGATGGAATTGAGCATGGAAAAATAGGTACTGAATGTGAAATGATCCTTGTGGTTTGAAAACAGCCTATCAGTTAATATTTTGCATTTATTTTTTCCTTTTGCCAAAGAACTTCAGTAGGTAGCTGCAAGAATAGAGTTCTGCTTTGACTTCCAACTTAATTATCTTGCAGTATTGGGTCTGTCCTCGGTGACTGCAGCACAGAGTGAGCAGGGAGGAGGAGAGAATCACATGAGGAACTGGGCTCAGAAGAGGGGTTGTGTATACACAGCTCTGTCGTTGACATGCCGTGCGACACAAAATACTTCATGGCAGGTACTTCCTTTGCAAAGCAAGGGTACTTTCGACTGCTTTTGAACTCCATTGGTAGAAGGTGCTATTTTTTGTGGATTACTAGTGCTTTTACTTTCTAAGAACCTCAATAAAGACAATAAGGTGCAGTCTGAACTCTCAGATTTCTAAGGGAAAAGCTAAAACAGCCTACCATATTGATTTATTCCCATCTCTGCAGTGCTAATCATAGGGCTGCTATTTCCTTCACTTCAGTGATAGCAAACTTCTGAAGCTTAAAAGTGGCATCAGTTTTGTTTGATGCTACAAGAGATTGAGTTTCTGGTTTTTTTTTTAAAAATTATGAGCCCTACCTTTGACTATGAAAACACCCCTTGTCTTGAAGCCAAATAGTTGAATTTCGATTTGCAATTTGAATACTTTGTGAGGCTTTGGCCAAGATTACTTGCAGCCCCACGAAACGCGAGGGAGGTTAGGATAGGCTGTGGTTCCTCCACCCATGGCCAGCTGGCCAGGGTGCATTTAGCAGCTGCAGCTGGGCACCATCTCTATTTGCAGTGAGGAGCTGCAGGTGTTGGCTGCTGTTGGCGAGTGGGGGCTGCTGAGCACTGGCTGTCCTGGGAATGGAAAACATCGTGGAGACAGTGGGAGAAGGTTTGTCCTTTATGGCTTCCTACTTAAGATATCAGAAATTAACACAGAATGGGGGATTTGAGATTGTTTAAAGCTTCAGTGGCCTGCCTGTTTCTTCCTAGATTACAGATGGCAAAGTGGAGATACTACGCAGGAACCTTTGCATCTAGACGGTTCTAGAAATGTGGGGCATCCCCTTTATGACTTGTCTCTAGCAACTCTTCAGTTCAGTTTGCAAATCTCAAAAGTCTGTCAGTGGTAGTCCAATGTTTACATCAAGGCAGAAGAATTACCTTTCCTGCCCAAACGAAGGAATATGCTGAATCCATTTTGAACTGGGATTTCCCCTGTAGCAATGCACTGTGAAGAAAGAGGTGCAGGCTCTTTCTGCAAGCTTCTCCACATTTTCTTACTGACAAACAGCTCTCTCTGGTCTCATATCTTACAAAACCCTGTGATGAAAGAAAACCATGACTCTGTCTCCAAGTTATAAGCTGGGCAAAGGGAGAGAAGATGGGTCTGTGTAAGGTGAAGAGCAGAGAACACTTGGTGGTGAGGGTAGGGGGGAAAAAGCAGGGGTACTGCAGTGGTGAGGGTGGGAGCACACTGCGATATGGCCGTGTGCGGAGTGCTGTGTATTTCTTGGTGTCTGTTAGGAAGTGGTAATACTAAGTCTTAAGTACATACCGAATGATATGCATCAGTAGGCACATCGGAAATGGTGTTTCTCCATATGTCATACTCTTTCTAGAACTCTTATATTATTGAAGATTTCTTTCCATCTCAGTTTCAAAAGCCTGCATGGTTCTTCTGAATGCAGTCACTGTAGTGCCTGTGACATGCAGCTGAATATCTGTGACTTCACCTATTAGAAATCTGTGGTGATCCTTCAGGGCTCTGCAAGTTGCAGCAGACCTCTAATTACAACTTGTACATTGGCATTTGCCTGCTGTTTCTACTGGCCCGTTAAGTAATGGGCTATCTCAGGTGCATCAGAACGTCTGGGCTTTTTATAGCCTCTTTCATGTTAGATTCTCGAAGTACTTTAAGCCTTATCACCCTGGTGACAATGCTAAGCATTATTATACCTATTTTACAAAGAGATCATAGAAGCCAGGGATGGAAAAAGCATTATTTGATTATGTTAGACTGCAAGTGCTAAATACAATTTTCTCATATAGAATATACTAAATAGCGATGTCTCTCTGCTTCAGCCAAAAGGCCAAGAAAGAACAAGAAATGTTCTTGTTGAACAAGAGTTCAGAGGCTTGGTAACTCACTGGAAATACTGCAGCAGTTATTGGCAAAACCACCTTTGCGTCTTCGCTGCTCCATGCTGTGTTTGCGACGCTTGTCTTTCAAATAAATCTGGTTTTGTCACATTCCGCACTTCTTGCAACATTGTTTGCCTTTTGGTTTCGGGAGCATCTGTGATCTGCCGAGCCTCTCCCTATCTTCAGACATCGCCCTGTGGCCTTTCCGTTTGTAGGGCAGCGTATGTCAGCATTGGATAGCATGATGCAATGGTTATTTCTGAGGGACGTTTCATTATTGATGCTAATTAAACTTGAAACTGATGAGAAAGGATTACTTTTCAGGGCTGGAGAGGAGGCCAGAATAGTTATTATAGGTTAATTATTCTTCTAAAAGACTCGGTTTAAGTAACAATTCATTTTGTCAACTTTTTTTCTTACGTTGTACAAGAGCCTTGTTTGAAGAGGATTCGAAATATAATTGCTGCACTGACCTCATCTAGCTCTCAATCAGTAATCTCCTTCCATCAGCAAAAGGTTAATAAAATCTTTAACGAAAGGAATTCTGTGCCTTATCTATGTGTAGACAATTCAGAATAGATCTCCCTGCAAGTATTTCCTATTACCCTTCTGCGCGATTTCCTTGCCATACTTTTTAGATTTGAAAGATGCCGTATTCCGTAAAGCTTCCACATGTAATGGTTGCTTTGCGAAACAGGTGCCTTACAGAGGCGGAGAGTGAATCTAGTCAGGGCTGGCTTGAGAGTCGGCACGTCAGTCAGGACCTGCTTCCCTTTGTTTTTAAAGGACTAGAGCCTGGGGTCAACCTTAAAAATCTCTCCTCACTTTACAGGGCACTGGGGTGTCCACGTGATGATTACTATTTGCTGAGTAACCAAGGAAAGGAGGAGACAAGGCTCATTTTACATAGAAGCCAAGGTCTCTTTCTCACTGGGAAGCACTGTGGCTTTTGGCAGGGAGGGCACACACCGGTCCCCTTTGCTCCTTCCCAGCTCTCGTGTTGTCACTTTCTTCCTCTTGGCTCTTTGTAGAGATGAGTAATGGCTTTGGACTGTTGCAATACTGTACTACAAAAAGGGAAAGGGAGACCTGGATTAGTGATATTGTGAGTGTGGAAAGCTGAATAAAATGTTTGTGGACAGGGAGGATATCAGTCTTTATTAGCTGTAAATGTTAGGGCAGCTTACGTGCTCCATTAACTGGTTGCCTGATGCCTTCTGTCAGGGCACCTGCTTTGCAGATACGGAGCTCTTGTATTAACATGAGGGCTGTGACGGCAAATGTCCATTTTTGAAGGTGACGCTGTGAGCAGCAAGGACTCAGATGGATGGTAGGAGGTTGCAGCTTAGGAAAGGCCCTCAGTGCTGGGGTGATTTACCCACTAAGTGCACATTACAATTTGAGGTGCAACGCGGTGTCTTAAAAGGGCAGCATTCACCAGTCCCGAGTTCAAGAAAAGAGTTACATCCTCCATCTGGGCAGTGGTATCAAGTTCAAAGATAAAACATCCTCTGAGTAATCACTCTTGCCACAGGCCTCTGCTCAGGCCAGCTCATAGGATTTTGGATAATATTTGAAGCGCTGAGTCCCTTTTGCGGTTAAGGTTTTAAATCACACAAAGATTGATCAAAAGCCCAATGTTTCCTTCTCTGCCTTGCCAGCCTACTGTCCTTTATCTCCTGAAACAAAGCAGCATTAACTTTTAAGATCTGATTCAATAACATTTTATGGATAATAATTATGACTGATATTAAGCCTTCAGCAACCAGTCTGTATGGAGACTTAATGTATTGAGGTTTATTACCAGTGTAACCTATCTTTTTACATCGGTTGTAAAGCAGTATCAACTATACCAATAAGAGGAAAAAGAAATATCAATGAACTATTTGCCTCTGCTTCTCTGCAGGGTGTTCATATGCTTGCCACTTAATATTGCTAGCACGGTGGGAATTTGCTGGTGAAGAGTTTTTGTTTACAGAGTCTGTTTGCGCAACTGCAGAGTTGTGATGAATGAATGAATGAGTGAATGAATGAGCTACAGCAATCCTGTGCTGGGAAAAGGAATCCATTAGTGGATAGACCCTGGAGACCAATCGATCATCCCTTCCCTTTTAATAATAAGTGTGTGCATTCGAAGTTTTCAGAGGTGCTATTTAGAGACGAGCTCCACAACTTCCTCTGAGGCTTATCCCAATAATAGAAGTTCTTGAATGTATGAAACTTCTTTAGACACTCCATATTAGTGATTTTTTTTTTCAGAAGTTTCCCTGTTTCCCCGATCTCATCGGGACATAGTTGTATGTATACACGTCATGACATGTATACATGGTTATGGAAATGGTCCCTGCCCCAAACTGAAGACCAGGTTGAGCACAAGAAAGCTCTGGTAGTTTCTAAGTCCTGAAGTGCTGTGTGCAGTGGTCTAATACAAATTATAATATGAGAAAAGAAACTCGCCTTAGTTTCCGTACAGGGTCGACACGGGAAGTTCTATTGTATTGGCACTGAAAAAGTCACCTGAAGGACCCAGGGCTGGGTCCTTGCTCAGCTGAACCTTATGGTGTTCATGCATCATTAACTGTAACTGTACTATATAGTTACCTTTTTTGCCTTGCTCCTCCTCCTAACTTTCTGTATAAGGAAATCTACCTCCCTGGTAAGTTCAAATAAGATGCTGTCTGCTTGTGTCCTTTTTGCCTTTTTGATGGGAAAGCAGAAGGGAATTCTAAAGTGCTCTGGGAGCTACATGGAGGCCTTGCTTTGACATCTCTAAATATGTGAGTAATGGGGTGCTTAGAACTGATTTTATGTGTGATGGATGCTCAACAATAAGGAATCACAAATTGTGGGCAGCAGAGCTTGGAGAGGAGAGCTGCTCAATAAGATTAATGGGAAGGGAGACCTTTAGTGTAATGAAAGACACAGTTCAGGCTTGAAAACAGACAATGACACACTAGATCGAGTCTTGAGGAGTTGGACAGTCGGCTTTCCTCCGCAGGCAGTAATGCTATGCATTCATAGAGACCCTTGCTAGGTAGGAAACGCAGAACAGCTGAGACACAAATGCACTGTAATTCTCACTTCACCTACAAGTGAGTACGCTGGTACACTAAGGGATCGGATTGTCTAAGGGTTATCTGTCAAGCTGGTGATAGGGATGTTGAAGGAAACTTAGAAATTTCTTTTTGTTCTAAGAAATGCAGGCCGATGAGAAAACCAGGATGAGACTGCAGTGGAACACAGCTGGGCCTGAGCACTGTAGGGTTTATTTTACAACCAAAATACAATTCTTTTAAGTATCTCACTGAGCGCTTGGTGTAAGGTTGAGGCTGATGTCAGTGAGATTCTCCTTGGATCTCCTCTAGCCAGTTTTTCCTATGCAAGTGAAACATAATTAAAACAAAACAAAACACCTAGGTCCCCTTTTAATTAGATTAAAGTTATAATCTAATAACTTAGATTATCTTAGTTAATCTAAGATAGATAGATTAACTATCTATCTTTTAATTAGATAGTTAATAAAAGTTTAAAAGTGTATTTTATTACTAGTAGAAATATCAAGTTTAAAAGACAACAAATAACTCGGTATTTTTATTGGAAATAATTAAAAAAACCCCAACAGGTGAAAGTGTAGCTCATCCTTCCTTTCCGGCTCACTGTAAGTTGCAAGCTGTTGTTAACTGAATATCATGACTAAGGGAGTATGAATGGGAAGCAGAATTAACAAAATGTTAGTGGAGCTGGCTACAGGATCATTGTTATCACTGCAACTGTTATTCTCTATCTCTGACAAGGATAATAGTGTGTGGAAATGAAGCCAGCAAACATGTAAAATACATCTAAATATAGAGGACAAAACAGCAAATAATAACTGGACCAGTAATCAGATGCAGAAGGCCTTATCTGTAAGTACAGTGGCTTGAAAGATGGCAGTGTTGGTAGATAAACATTAAGAGGACTATGAAGCTGAGAATAAATAGAGCAATATCCTCTAAACAGTAAAGAGCTGGAGCATAAGACCCTGGAAAGACATTCAGGACTTATTGCTTGAGAAAGATCCCTAAAGCTGTCAAGCAGATGTGCAGCTGGTAAGTAGATGACTCGCTGGGACGTTGACTGAAATGGTAGAAGAAATAAATCAAAGGGGATTGCATTAGTGTAACTGAAGGCAGTATATTACTTTACTTTGAAGTATAGTGTCCTGTGGAGAAAGCAATGACTGTCACCCCATAAGAATGATCAAACTGAGTGGAGACAAGTCCCAGATTTAGGCTGCAGCATAGGCAGGGGTTTCTCTTCCGTGCAGTCATAATTTTCAGGTTTTCCTGAAGGCCTTGGACTGGAGTTTGATGGGAGGCATAAGGGTCTGATCCCCTACTGAAGCTAATGGTATCCTCCCATTGTACATCTGCTCCACTCTCCCGCTCTCAGGTACGGCCAGGCTGGGCAGGAACCACCTTTCCTGCTCTTTGCTATCAGACCATCTGCTGTGAGTGCACTGGGAGACACAGGACACCTCATTTTTTGTGTCAGAAGATAAGAAATAGAACTTTTTTTCAATCTGGCATTTTTTGTCAGCACTGAGTCTAGATGGTAAGCAAAACAAGATATGGGACCTAAGTTTAGTGACCAAAACAGTATTGTCTGTGCTGTCCTTACACAGGCCAAATGAGCATGTGAGATGCTGGGAGCCCTTGTTCTTGAATTCCCTCCTTGAAGTGGAAGGGACTTTGGGGCATAAACTGTTCCACTGTAGCATGGGTGTTAACCATTAAACAGCTCTTGCCGTAGCCAACTCTTAGACCTTTGGCATCCTGTGTCTGGGGTTTGAGTTGAATGAAAACAAGGGAAGCAGCAGCTCAATAAGGGGAATGAAGGAGTAACAGCATCCTAGTGCAAGCAAAGGGAAAAACGCTAGCTCTCCGAGTCCAGTGGCAGGAGGAAAGCACTTGTCAGGCTTATCAGAATATACCTGCAGAAATGGAAGGTCCTGATAGTCACCTCTGAAAAACTTTACATCCACTGTTTATTAAGCATTGCATCTCTGAAGATCTAGTTTCAAGTTTTTTACCTTTACTTAAAATGAAATTATGTTTGATTTACCCAAAGGTACTGTACAGCACAAACAGACGAGGTGGGCCTCCTAACTGAGGATCACTCCCTTCCCCTTTTCTACCCTGCCTATGCTACTGTGGTCATGCCTTCATGGTAAGGCACTTTTACATGGTACCCCAGACCTGAAATTAAAAAGGTTAACAAATTTGCCATTTCTGCCCCATGAAAAAGTTCTCAGTATATGATACTAACATTATTTCAAATACACTTTTGTTACCTGAGAGTGTGAAAATAAGTTATTTTTGAAAATAGGGTAAAAGGATTGGAAGGGGGGAAATGAGGCAATATCCTTTCTGAAAAGAAAAAGTCAGCTAAAGATGTCCATCTGCATGGAGAACACCACATTTTACTCAAGAAGGGACAGAAAATGCCTTGTTCCTGCCTCTAAAATCTGCTCCAAAGTATCTGTGACAGTTAAACCCATCTGCAAAGATAAAAAGCTGAAGTATGATCTTGTCTCTTATCATGTCTTTTTTCATCACTCTCATCCCTTTCCCCAGAAGCACTTGGGGATGATGGACTGGGGTCCAGATTAAAATGCTCAAGGAAAGGAAAAATAATATGAGGGTCAGACTAGATTATATTGAAGTCACATAGTCATATTAACAGAATTATCCAAAGGAAGAGCAAGCAAAGTACATAAAACATAATGAAGACTCTTATCCGAACTAGTTTACAACTAACATGGAAGTGCCTTTTAATCTCCTGTGTTAGTTCAAGCTAGAATAATTCAGAAATATTTTTTTCCTAGTCTCTAAACTGGTCCAACGATTGTTCCTTTGGGGTAACGTCCTGGGAAACACCTGTTTTATTCATAGTTTTGATTTCATGGCAAGACCGAGACTTCTCTCTCATGGGTGCACTGTGAGCCACCTTAGTATAAGCTTGCATTCTGCCTCAGGATTTTCATGCTGATGCTCCAAGAAGAAAAGCTTTATATGGTGATTTTTGAGCTGCTCCAGGCATGTCCCTAGTCTAGCAATGAAAGCCTGGCTTTAAAGGTAGCTTTGGGAACATGGTTCTCTGTCTAGAGCCTCATCACTGACCTCCCAATCCTGGTCACTGCTTCACTAAAGCCTGTCTCCAGATCCTCATGGACACTTCCATTTTCATAGAATCATAGACTAATTTGGGTTGGAAGGGACCTTTAAAGGTCATCTAGTCCAACCCCCCTGGAATGAGCAGGGACATCTTCAACTACATCAGGTTGCTCAGAGCCCCATCCAACCTGACCTTGAGTGTTTCCAGGGATGGGGCATCTACCACCTCTCTGGGCAACCCGTTCCAGTGTTTCACCACCCTCGTTGTAAAAAATCCTGGAATGATCATTGTGTCTCTTGAGGACAGAATTCTGCAAGTTTGGAAGCAGTTCTGTTTTCCCTGAGTAAAACGCAGGTATCTCTTGGCTCTCTGTAGCATCTATTGTTGCTACAGATTGCTGGGGTCACACACAGGGAGTTTCAGCTCTTCCTTTCAGTGCGTGCCCAAGGACAGGGAGGGTGCCTGACTTTTGGAGCTACAGTTTCATGAAGGCTCAGTTTTGAAAATCACATCTGTAAAAAGTCACAGAGCCAAAGCTGGAGCTAAAGCTGCAGAGGGGCAAGTTCAGCTCTAGTGATCTGAATCTCACCTGCCTTACGTGCAGAGACCAGTTGGGTTTTATTTTCCAGGCAAACCCAATTGTTTGTTTGTCTGTTTTTAACAGAAGCCTCTCTGTTAAAGCCTTTTTTTCTATCTGAGCAAGCTAAATGCTGTGTTATGATTCTGTACTGTAGCAAACGGGAATCCTTTCTCAAAACGGCCTCTTCCTCTTGTGGTGGAAGTTGTACCATGCTGTGACTGACACCATCGTGATGTGGTCCTACGCACATCTGCCTTGATGCAGCTTCCTCCATAGGTTCCTTCCCAAGTCTTGTTTTTCATATTGCATTTCTGAACAAGTAACTCTTCTCTCAAAGGCACTCCGTAAAAGCAGCGTGCTGAAGTTCCTACAAGTAGCACTAAATCTGTGGCGAACCTGAGGGAGGTTCCAGAGCAAGGTGATAAACTACTGGCTTGTCAACTTTTTTGCTAGCTAAATGGAAAATGAGGCAGGCAGCTTTACACTTTAAAGTGGAGAGAGATAAGGGTAGTTTCAGTGTTTCACAATCGGCCATGATCATCCATAAAATGAAGATTTACTGTTTTTTTAAACTGATGTCTCGATAGTGAGGGACTCCATTTTTCACTAGAACTCATGGGTATTTACTAATATAATAAACAACTAAGATTTCACGTGTTAACTGTTTTCCTTGAAATGCAGTTTTTAGAAGTGTTTATAATTGGACCTGCTGATGAGGTCAAAACAAGTAAGAATGAAACACCCAAGAAAATGACAAATTGCTAGAGTTGAGATTGGTGGAAAGTGAAGTTTTGTAGCAGTCTCATATTATTTTACTGAAAAATTAGGACCTTGAAAGACTGACATCAATGAACCTTGCAATCTTGCTGAAGTGGTAGGGAACAGAAGCGAATTTTGCTTTCTCCTGAGGTGTTATGCTGAATGGGTTGTGCTGTAATCTGTCATTGGGGAACATCTGCAGGGAAGATAAGAAACTCTCACCTCCTGTTTTCTTGAATCTTGGAACACTTCACGTAGTTCACTTTGTTCTTTTCCTCTCTCTTTTTGGGGTCTGATGTAATTTACCTGTTAGTGCTGATAAATGCATGCCACTACCACAGTTAAAACCAGCAGTGAGTCTCAGCCTGGTCCACCTGCCAGGTCAGTGCTTGGCAATGGGTGATGATGGGTGGCATTGCCAGCAGTGCCACCGTAGGCCTATGCTTTGTCAAGTGAGCTTCCCCAGGTCACCTAAAGCTCTTGTGCTCCAGTTGGAACTGTATGTCTGTAATAAAATGTCAGCTGAGTGGTACCTGAAGATCATGGTTTTCCTCTCTACCTGGATGAGATATCTGAAGTGCAGACATCTATACCATTGCAGTTTGTCTTAGGAGCTGCAGGTCAGTTTCTTGGCACACCAAAAACTTTAACGAGTTTTGTCTTCGCAATTCCTAAACAGGTCCAGAAGTCACTTCCAGCCTCAACGATTCTGTGATCTGTGACTGCAGACGTCATCAAATAGGACTTGGCCAGGCTTTTTTAGGGCAGCTTGAGCTGTGCTGTGTTACCCTGTGATACATGTTCTTAACTCTATTATTTTGTCTTTTTGTGAATGCCAGTGATCTGAGCATCTCTGCTTGGAGTATTGTGCTCAGACTTATGGTACTCTGCATACCTGATTGCTCACCGCGCACATCAGCAGAATAAAGCAGTGCCTCTCATTAGGAGAGTGACAAATTTTTGACGAGATCATCGAATCCTGAGTCATGCACGAGTTCTCTAACTGCTTTAGGGCATGGCTTGGGTATCTGGTTGTTACATGGGACTAGTGTTTGGTTCACTCACGGAGACAGCAGGTCAGCCCATTGACACCTGCCCACTCTGTTAACAGGCCGGTGAACCTACTGCTGTTTAATATTTGTATGATAATGCAACGCAGTTGTGAAGTGAGTTATAAAATGCAGGTCGCTTGGTGGATGCAGCAGTCAGTGAGGGAGCACAAGGTGACAATGAAATGATTCAGATTAGCAAGCGGGGGCATTGCAGCTGTTTGTGCTCTAATTGCATCTCTCCAGATGTTCCTGTGATGTGCGGTAGAAGCCAAGCAGTCTCTAGACGTAACCGTATTTCAGTGTTCAGCTTTCTGAACACTCTTCTGTGGTCTGTAGAGAAAAGAGAATTTAAGGACCTAAACCATTTCATCTTCTGCGCTGTCAAATAAACTCTCTCATTCTGAAGTGACATTTCCTGGGTATATTTTTTTCGGACATCTCTTTTTCACGTTAAGATCAGCAAAAGCTCTTTCTGGGAAGCTTGATTAAAAATGCAGTTCCTCCCAGGAAAGAAAAGAAAATAACATTTCCAGCATCAAAAGAGATCACGAAATTATCATGAAAAAATGAAATGAATTTTGAAGATTATGCATTGCAGGAAAGTAGGTAAAAGTGACCTCGGGGCTTTCTGCTGTTTGTAAAGTAGTTTGCGGTTTTTTGAATAGACATCTGCTAAGAGTATAAGAGACAAAGCCTCTTGGAGACAAGAAGTGTCCTCTATTGGGATTAGCTTCAAGAAATTGATGAAGATAGCTAATTTCTTTGTGAAATTTATCCTTGTCTGTATATAAGAAGAAAAAAACAAAACCAAAACCAAACCAAAAAAAAACCCCAAAAGCAAAAAACCCAAACACAAGCCCAACAAAGGCCATAAGAAACTGCTGTTTCTTTTCAGCTGTGTGCTGTTAGCCTTGCTGGGAATGCAAACACAGATGGCTTCCAGCTCTGTTGCAGACCTGTGCCTCCTAGGATCAGACGGGGGCATTGGCAAGCCAGGCTGCGGAAGTACAAACACCGCTTTCCTATTTTGCTCTTTTGAGCTGGGTTCTGTTCTTCTGTGGTGGTGTAATTAATCATATAACTGCCTGCATTCTACTCGGGCCTTCACTCTATTAAGAAAATAGAGAAGAATCTTAGGAAAAGGAGTCGTTTCTTCCTTGGCCTTTTTGACATTGTACAAAGGGTATAGAAGAGAGGATTCCAGTGGCTTCAGATGCTACCTTCTATATTGCATACAGCCAAAGTCTTTTCAAATGGTGTCCTTTTAATAAATAAGTTCCCAGTCCAGACCTTTAGAGAAAAATGAATCTGGCAAGATATTCACTGTTTTGTTTTGACAGTCTGAATTGTTTGCAAGACCTTAGCATTGAACGCTTCTCCATCTCTAGTCTAACCTTCGTCTGTAACTAAGCCCTCTTCTGTTTCCTCCTCAAACATCCTTTCAGATACACATACATTTCACAGGAATAGAAAATGTTTATTGTTACTAGCAAAAAAATAATGATGCTTCCCCAAGGCCCATGCTTTATCAACAACTTTTATAAAGTGTGTTTTGCATCCTGAGGTGTGTCTGGCATTTCAGCTTGGAGCAATGCATTGCATACCTGGAAGGCAAGAGTGACTGTCTTTCCAGTGTTTTTCATCAATCATTTAAGATGAGTTGTGTAAAATCCAACTGACCCTTCTATAATAACTAGGGGCAAATAGCTTTGAATTGTCATTTTGATAAATTTTGGAGTATTGGCAGTGTTATGGGCTGAGGAGCCAGGCATCCAAGCCTTTCATCTGTCAGTGTCATTATGAAATGCCTTAAAAGAACAGGGGGAATGTGTCCTAGCTATTCAATAAATCTTATTTCCATGAACGAGTGGATTTTGCGTGGTTTCATAATCTACTGAACTCTAATAGCCTATATCCTTTGCTTCAAAAATAGCTGTTAGAACAAGGTGTTTGATGAGTCTGTGTATTGGTTTTTTTTGCAACCCCTTAGACTTTTTTATGTCAATGAATGACTTTCAATGGTGAATGCCATGGCAATTATTGACCTATGTGATACATTCATGGTTTTAACAATTTATTGTGTGATCAAAACTATTTTTTTACTGGATGGATGCATCATCAGTCTCTTCCCCCTGTTTTTCTGTAGGATATAATACTGAAGGCAGGCAGAACACTTCACAGCAGCATCACAAGGAAAAACTCAAAACTAGGTGAAATAATTTTTGTTACCAAATATAGATGCTGGTTTTAGTGTCCGGTAGAATGCCTACCATATGGTTGGAGCCTACACTAATAATTTAGTGCCATCTAAGGACCTGTTGTGTTTTATTGTTTTCAACATAGACTATGTGTCAGTTTTAGCACAAATTAAAAGTTGAGTTCATAGCTTCACACGCCATAGTTTAAATGAAACATGAATAACAATGATATTTGAAATTAAAATAAGCTTCAGTGATAAGAAAGGACAGTTCGTGGAAGCCCAGTGACCTTTCTCTACCCACTATAATAGGATTTCTCAGTGCTTTGAAAACTATCCCACCAAGTAAATGACCTCTGATGGGGGCCATTTTTCAGTCACTACAAGACAGATACTTAGCTCTGGTGAGGTCCGACTCTCGTTTTGCCAGCTGTGTTACCATTTCTTTTCTTTTTTGGGAGAAGGCAGGTGAGGAGAGGAAGAGTGAAGAGAAAAGAGAAGGTAGTGATGCTGCCTTGCTGTTAGTATGTGTTAGACTGCCATGCAAGTTCGTTTCCCAGACACAGGATATTTCTAGCAAAATGGGAATGGATAGTACTGCAAATGCCAAAAAACCAAGTCCATACATAGGAATTCCATGTGAAAAGACTTTGGCTTCTAGATAAATGGTTTATAGGGTATCAGATTAGGAAATGGCCCATTATTTGAATTATATTAGGTGTATCTAACTCTTACTAGACTAGTAACCGTTCTCCACAGTTTCATGTCGGGTCATCATGACTACTCTTCAGTACTTATGCCAGGAGAGCAATGTCTTTATGAGATATTTTGTCCCAAAGAAGTTGCAGGAGTTGGGCAGAGGGCAGTGAAGAACGCAGGCACCCGTGTAAAGAGATTTGTGAGCAGATGTGATAGCGCAGGAGTGACCTGTTGGGCTGCCAGGTAGGAATGAGAGTTTCTGTCTCAATTTTTGTTTCTTTTCTGTTCTGGGGAGATAGTAGAGCCAGGGCTTCTTAGTAAGCTTCAGACTTACTGTGCTTATATTTTACAGCTGTGGTACGTATCGTGCTGTGGATGGCAGAGGTTTCCAGGTGCTGCCTTCTACTTGAGGAAAGATCCTCATTCTCCTGAGCGTCTCCACATAGCACTGGTGCACAGGATGAGTATCTTCTACCAAAGATAAGGTTCCCTTGTGCTCTGAAAGCCTGGACAAACATAGCGCTTCCTCGATATGTACCTGGACAAAACATCTGGGACAAAAACTAGAATCTTCCCCAGGGCGGGGCAAAAAAAGTACAGCAGTGTCATTTGAGAGGAGATTAAAGCCGAGTTCAACATAGCTTCATCTTAAGCCAGTGTTAATTAATATAAGCACAACTGCGTATATTTTTTGCAGTAATTCAATTTGTTTTTAACTGACAGCTTAGATCTGCGTGACTGTTTTCAAAAAATGAGGCCGGCTAGTTTGATAGTGAATGAGAAGTTCATGGAGTAACTTAGTAGTAAAGAGCAAATTGACCTGTTATTTTGAATACGGTGCAAAAAAGGCTTGACATGAGAGAAATACAGAGAGGCATGAGCAGTATTGTGACAATACTGATGAATGGCAGGTGGCCACAAGCCTGACTGCTTCTTTTGGTTGCTGCTAGTGACTCGCAGGCAGGTGGGTGAGAATGTTAAAGGCCTGACACATAGAGTGACAGACACCCTTCGCGCTCGTGAGCGCAATGCAATGGCATGTCTTAAAATAGAGCCAGCTGCATGCATAATTAAGGCGAAATAATTGCAATGCACTTATGTAAATTATCTTGTGCTTCTTCTCCTCCCTCCTCCCCCCCGCCCCCCCAATGTTTCTGTCAGGGAGGTCCCCTTGTCAAAGATTCACCTGATCAGTGAGAAACACTAAAATATTATGTTTGACGCAAGAAAAAAAGTAGTTGTTGTCTTTAAGAGAATAAGAACAATGTAATATGAGAGAAGCATGTGGCTCCAAAGTACATAGAGTCAATGCTGGCAATCTGGCAGTTCGTTATATGAACAAAAATTAATTTTAGAAACCTGCATGTGAATTTAGTGGCTCTGTCATTCTCACTGTCTTGTAACTCGGATAAATATCTCATATTTCTGCTAGCTGAAATTCTGCCTACATAAGCTTTTTTCATTCAGCCTGTTAGAATCATTCTGGCAATATATGACAGTGAATTTAACCTCGTTTCTGTTTGTACTAATTATAAGCGATATTGTATTTTTACTTTCTTTGGGAGGAACACAAAAACTCTATTCCATATGTCATGGTTTAATATGTCTCCCAGATGACTGTTCTGGATGCATCTGGAGTATTGTTTTCAATAAAATATTCTTTCACTCCCCTTTGCTCATATCCCCCTTTCTTTAGCAATTGAGTAAAACTCGGTATATAGCTCTAACAAATTACTGTATTTCCAGATCACTGGTGACTGCATGCATCGGGTTCAAAAACAGTAGTCAGGAAGCTGGTGGATATATTTCACTGCTTGGGATGTTTGTAAAACGTTCGCATTGGCCATTCACTCTTCTCAGGATATGATTGATCACACAGCACAGAGTATAATTTTCAAAAGCTCTGATGCACCTTGAGTGCCGAAATCCTGGACTCCTTTTGCAGACCTGTAACACAAATGGTGGTGTGACCACCTCCTGCCTCTGAGACCTCATTCTTGCTTTTATAGGACTATTTTTTAGGAGCAACAAGAAATTGAATCACCCTTAGCTCACGCAGTCTTTTGCTGAGACTGCTACGGAGAGTGCAAGCTGTGGTGGTGATGGTCTTGGGGAGCGAACAATTGCCCGTTACGCTTTTCACTCAGCCTAGTGTTAAATACTGAATACGCCACTTGGCACTATCAAAAGTCAATTGGTTGTAGGTATTCCTGACCTAGTCTGGATTTAAGCTCATACCATGCAGTTTGTTTCCTGTCTGTAAGTATTTTTTTGGAAAGCGAGAAGCACGCACGCAGCGCTGCTGTCCGACAAAAGAGAAACGTGGCGCCTGCACCATCTCCCTGCAGAAATTCATCCGCTTTCCCCTAGGATGCAATGCAACAGGGCGAGGAACAGGGAAGGCAGCAAAGCAGAAAAAAATAGCATAAAGCAAGAGATGCGCATCTGCTCATTCTGTGCTGCATTTTATAATCAAAGCCCTGGAAAAAGTAAAACATCAAGTAATATATGAAGCATGACCATTGATTTCTATTTAATAGTCTCTACCCTTTTCTCATTTAGGGACAGCTGAATTCAAAATATTTATGGTTGGCTGTACAGCAAATGCCGGAATAAGCCCTTCCTTGCTCCGTTTGTGTTGCAGTGTCCTAAAATGCAGAGCTTGTGAAACTTCAGAATGTATTTGAGAAAGATATAAGACGTGGTGCAATCATGTGAAACTCTGAGGTGAGAAGAGTTCCTCTCATGCAGCAGTTATCAAGTAAATCCGTTCAGTGGTTCATCGACCTCACTTTAAAGTTCATTATCTCTCCTTGGAGCCGTTATTGTTGGTCTGTACATGCAAGTGTTTTTGAGTAGTGGGTCCAGGGAAGAACATTTTTCCCTTGAAAGCTGGCAATATATTGAAATAATTGAGCCACTGTATAACTGCAGTATATTGTGGATATGGAGTAGTAACTCCTGAATGAATACAGAGCACGGAAGCGCTAATACCGCGTTTTAGTACATGATACGGTGTAAAACTTATTGTGTACTAAAAGACATGGTGTAAAAGCTACTGAAAGGATTAATTTAAATGCAGTATTTCAAACAGGTCTCTTATAGCACTCTAATATTACAGGAGCCCAGATCACAGTGCCTATAGAAAACATTGTCCAAAACTTTCCACTTACAGTGTTCTTTGATTGCTTATAATTTTCAGCCTTTAAAGCTTAAGAAAAGAGAATTCTCCATGCTGATTATCTGCCAAAAACTCTTTTCGAGTAAAGTTTTGGCTAGGGTATCTTATCCCCTCTCAAAAATAATCATATTAAGGTATTTTATTATGGGAAAACTTGAATTCTAAAGAAATTGATAACCAACTCCCTGCTCTCTTTTTGAGCTGGGGAAGATGGAGCTAGTGTTGTGATGGAAGGACTGATGGGCAATGTCAGCAAGAGCAAAGTATTACTACTTTCAAGAGTATAAATAAAACACTAGGAGAAGTTTTGCCAAGCTATCCTTTGGACTTTCGAAAGGTTGGCAGCAATTTTAAATCAATGTATTGATTAAAAGGAATTGCTTCTTCAATAACTAAAATCTGCAAAACTCATATAAACTAGATGCCAAATTTCTCCATCACATGGTGATTGTTAACAGAGTTGATCTGTATTTTTGGAAGATATAATTGAGATGGAGCCAATGAATTTGACGGCATCAATTTAATCAGTCCCTAACGTTTGCTGGGTTTTGTGTGTGTGTGTTTTTTTTTTTTTAAGGTTGGAATGAAGTGAAAGTGCAAAAACATCTCTGTTAAGGATATCTGCAGATACTAATGAGATTAAAATCAATCAAATAGTCTGGTTTAGAAAAAGAAGTCAGGCTTCCATCTGATATAATTTTCTGAAAATCACACCCTTGAACTGCAGGGACAGAAACAGTTTCTTCAGAAGGGAAGTGATTTTTGTTGTGTGTATGCCTACCTGTCAGTGTGTCCCGCATGTAACTGGGACATAAAGTCGTCGTCCGTCCGTCTGTGTGTCCCCCCCCCCGTTTTTTTGTTGAGCGAGGTCTGACACTGCGTTTGCCACAGAGTATGAGAATATGGACAGCTTCTGCTGTGTCTAAGAGCAAAGGATCTAAAAAGTCACTGCAGCCATGGACGTTGCTTCTTCCTGTTTCAGATAATATTAATCTGCTTTGGGGATTCAAAACTTCGTGAAATTCTTCTGAGGAGCTTTTAGTTTTTAGTTCTTAGTTTACCATTTTGTAGTATAGCTTATTCTTTAGTCTCCATTTTATATAGATAATCTATTTAAACAGCTCTAATAACTGAAACATCTGAAAGTTTATGCCCTCACATGTCCAATTCCCTGTTCGTGTACTGAATTTGTCTTTAAGGAAATTGGAGCTCTAAGCTAGATACTAGTAAATTAACCCAGTTTCTAATCTTCCTACATACTTTTAAATAATATATTAGTCCAGGAATTATTTGGGCCTAAGTATTAGGCATTAATGTATAAATTCAGTGTATAATTCATTAATCAGATGAATAATTTCTAAAGTATTAACAGAAGTAAAGAAGCTCTTGCGGGACGTCTGTTTATATGCATATGGACATTATAATGTATAAAATTATCATCCTAATATCCTATTTTGCCTTGTGTTTGATAGAAATACTGCACACAATGCAACTGAACATTCGCCCCTGCTCTCTGCTGCCCTCTTTTTTTCTTTTTTCTTTTTTTTTTTTTTTTTCCCCCTATTGAAGCACATATACATGGCCTGAAATAGACTGAAGTCTCCAGAGACTGAGATAATCAGCCGTATAAGATAAACTTTTACAGAGCTTCTTGAAGTTAAGGCTAAGTCTGTCTCCCAATAGGAGACGTTTCCTTTAGGGTGTCCTTGTTTTCTTTATTTTATTTATTTAGCCTGGCTTGCATAACTATGGCCATGTTTTGAATTTTTTTCTGAACTCTTTGAAATGTTCTTTATTTGTGAACAAGGGATACATCATCCTCATTTGATATATATTTGGACATCCTGAAAGTTCTGTGACCTTCTATATGAAGATGGATCATTCCGTATGATCTCTTTTTCTTTTCCTCCTTCTTTGGTGAAATAACCTCTCCCGAATACTACCTTTGCCTCTGGAAAAAGACGCACAAGTGCAGCCCCTTGAACATGTAAACAGCTTGCTTTATTACTTAAACAGCTTCTGCAGAGACCCCTCATTCTGCATGCAGAAGAAACCTAATCCTACAGGTGGGCAGTTGCATCCTTGAGTCAGGGCCTGAGCTCTTATTGATCTTGTGGCAACCTGGTGATAATTTTTGAAGGTCAGGCTAAGAAAAAAATATCCAGTCAGGTCTTGTGTTATTGTCTTAAGGAGAGGCCTGTGAGTCTGCAGCTGCCCTGTGGTAAGCCATCAAAAGGCCCTTCTGTCCCATTGTCCCTGGTGGCTATAACATTGTAATTTTTTTGAAGTGGTGTGAGATTTTTGTGAAGTTAAACAGAATTATTAAAAAATTTGACTCTGTACAGTACATAGTCAAAGGTACTGAGGATTATCTGTGGCTAGCCAGAAGACAGCTGAGAAAATTCCCCCAGATGGGGGAAAAGTCCATAGAGATATTCTATGTAACTTTTCAACCCCAATAAAAAATTGTGAACCCCTAAGCAGTTGGACTGAAAACTGGCTGCTCCCGCTGTCCTCTACAGACCATGTATCCTTCTGCGTAGCATATGAAATGCCATAACCACCTTTCTGTGAAAGTCAAATAAACGGCAATGACTTCCTGCTTCTACGTCTACCCTGTGGTCCCAGTCTAAACTGGGATTAAGGAGGCATGAAGAACTTGGTTCTGTATGCATTTGTTAGAAAAATGGCAAATGAAGTTGTGTCAAAAGATGTAAGTGCAGCCCAGGCTACCTGTGCATGCAAAGATAAGCAACACATGCAGGTGCTTGAATGTGCACTCTTGTGTGAGCATTTCAGATGTTGCTTTTTGCAAGCTACTCAGAATGCATTATTTCCTTCCAGCCTCCTGTTTTAGGCAGCTTAACTGTCATGTGAGGAACTTAGGCTTTTTCTGAACAGCTAAGTTTCTTTTGATTTCCACTATTTGCATATTACTCAAAATTTAGATTAGGAGCTTACCAGAAAAAGGGATGTACTGAAGTTCTGTTTGATATATAGTGGGAACTGAACACATAATTTGCTTAAATGCTTTTACGATTTTACATCAAAAGCTACTTCTGAAAAGCAATACGTAAAACCTGGGATTTGAGTAAGATGGGACAGAATGTACAAATATTAGGAGGTCATTTTCCATGCACAGAGTGATGAAGATTTTGGTAAAAGCAAATTATTAGGGCTCCCGGAAACCATGAAGGGAAAGAATTAACAGTCAGGTCTGTGTCACAAAAACAGGCTGGATAGTAAACTGTGCAGAAGTTGCCTTCAATCAATTTTTCGTTCAAACAGACTCACTGTTATCTGTTGAACTAATGTCAGGCCATGGATAACAAATGGGATTTGAACATGTCATCATCTGGTAGCCCAGTGACATTATACATTTCAAATCAGCAGTGAGATCTTTGTCTTCATCCTCCTTCCTGTTCTGAGCATGAAATAACCTTCTGAGGGGTGGTTTCCTTAAATGCATCCAAGTGGTAATCTTTGAGAATAGTGTGGTCTTGCAAAAAATAGTCTTAAATGGATTCTTCTAGTCTGAAGTATTTAACATCAACAGATGTTATGAAATTTCACTAGAAGTGGCCTAGAATGGGAATGGAACATGTCATTTTCCTCTCATTTCAGATGGTATAAAATATGGCTGAAATCCAGCTCTTCTGCCAGGTTAAACTGATACAATCTCCTTCTGAGATTTGAATACGTATTGGGCTTTTTGCTTGGTTCGCGTCCTATGCTTCCTCGTTTTTGAGCCAGTCTGGAATTAGCAGGGTTAAAGTACTGCAAGGAAAAGTTCCTGCTTTCATTCAAGGATCTCGAAACACTTGAAAAATTAATGAATCCTCATTACAGTTCCATTAGGTAGGTAGATTACATAAATGTGCGGACTACGGCTAAGTGATTTACCTAGGATTACTGAGCGTGGCTTTGTAAAGCAGACTTTCCTGTCCGTAGTCTTAATTGCACAACCATGTTGTTATCTGATCTCGTGGGATCTCTGGTTCTGCCGGAACTGGGGGGCGAAGGAAGTTCACCAGCGAGGTCCTACTGCACCTTCTGCTGGGAGACGACCGTGGCGAAGTCTGGATGAGAGTCTCTTGGAGCTGGCCTGAACTGCCAAGCCAACTGCAGTTCAGACAACGCTAGCATTTTGATTATTTAGCAAAAATCCAAAAGGCACAGAACAGAATACCCCAGATGTTAAGAAGGAATTATTGAGGAAATTAGAACCAGTGCTTTTACATCTGATTCTTCTCCCCCCCCAAACAGGGATTTTATCTTGTTATCTCTTCAGAAAAACATTTTTTTCTCCCTTCATGCACTCTTGTTTTGTCTGATTCAGAAATGCACTAACTAATTGCTCGGATCTCATGCTAATTCTCCTGAAAGTTCAAGGATGTTGTGCTTGGATGTCTGCTAATTAATTAAAGGTTATGAGTTGACTCTTAATCAAGGATTGCTTCTGAAATCCAGAGCCCCAAATACTCTGAGTGTATAATGTTCATGGTTGAAATGGGTAGGTAATGAGACTATTAGCACATTAAAATGGATCTCTATCTGTGATCTAATAGATGAAGTCTAGTACAACTGTGTACACAATTGCTTACCAGTGTGTGAATCAAAGCTTTGTTAAGTGGCTCAAACCTGGATACTGTATCGCTTTGTGTGAGCGTTCACACAGTCAAACAGTATGGCAACAGGACACCAAAATAACTGGAGATTACTGGAGGTGATGCCAGACAGTGCCGCTCTGGCACATGGTTATGGCCATCCAAACACTGGAGCAGTGTTATGCATGTGGCAGATATACAATACGTGATGTGGAGCTTGCTTGCTTTCTTGAACTAGAGTAAACTACCTTTACCCGAGTATATTCATGCCAGCAAAATGGCCAGCACTGGGAAAGTATTGGTCCTTTAATGCTGGTATATTTAGAAAATGGAAAACTCTTTATTGCGAATAACGTCAATAATGTCAGATATAAATTAGACTCCAGACCCATGTGCTGAAGACTGTGGCAGGTCTTTACATGGGTGTCACCAGAGGCAGGGCAGGCACCAAGTGAGGGACGTGCTCCAAGAACAGGGAGAGCGCGGGGTTGTGAAAAATTAGGCCCATCAGATATCCCCCGGGAGCTCACGCAAAAAAAAACATTTAGTCCTCTGAGATATCAAGGCCTGGACCTATGTACACAAGGCAGTTTGGATATTAGACCTGTATTTTTTTTTATCACCTATATATTTTTCCCCCATTATTTTAGGTGCTGAGTTTAAATCATACCTTAGCTGAATCTCCTGTTCCCTCAGTCCCAATTGTTTTTTAATTAAAAAAGAACAATTATTCTCAGGTATTATTTATTGCTGCTTCCTCTGAAGACTATGTTTTCCCAGTAGTCTAATACTCACTTTTTTTTCCCCTTTCTTTTCTCTGATTTTCTTTTTAACATAGGAAATGCATGGGCAGAAATTTGCAAAGGAGCACAGAAGGGGAGTGAGGGGGCAAACTGTCCCCTCTTCTCTCCCATGAGCTGCCCCCTCACATTGAACCTAAGGTATTCTTCAGCATCATCTCCTCATTCCCCTGATCTCTCCCTCTGTGGTTTAACTGTTCAGTCTGTTACTGAAGTCTGAGTGATTGGAAACTGGCTCAGAGGATGCTTTTCTATTTATGTGTCTATTTTTGTCTAGGTGCAGATTATTAATGGGCTTTTCTCAGCTGTACTCACTAGTATGTAAATTATTTAAATTAAAAAAAAATAGTAAGAGGGGGCAACTGATATTGCCTTTAGGCAGAAGTTCAGCCCTGAGGACTGCCACCACTAAACCAATCCAACTTTCTCCTGACCAGAAATGCCCAGCAGGTAGAGTTTCAGAACATATAGCATAGGCTGCTAACATTAACATGGCAGATTTCCTCCAGGGAATCAAAACCAAGATCAGGCTGCAGATCCGCTTCCATAGGATATTTCAAAATGGTTTTTCTAATCCAAAGGTAATTGGAGCCAGGTTATAGGAACTGTCCAGTGTATGGAAAGGCTTTATAGGAGTGGAGTAAGCATTTGTTTATACAGGTATCAGACAGCTACACAGATTTATTTGGCAATTAGAGATTAGTCAGTCATGATTGCTATTTTCATCCCTACTTCATTATTCCTCAGGAACGTAAAGTACTTGTTCTCTCCCCCCTTGAGGAATACGAAAAATGTTAGGCCAACCTTTAAAATTGCTTGGTCAGTGGTTCTCAGTATCTCATATTTTATTGAGCTGCCAAGACTGTATAATTAGGATATTAAGACATGCTCTTGATTAGATAGATACATCTACTTTCTAGAAATCTGAATGTGCTCTAGTACCTGCTCTTCTTGTGTGCTCAAAGAGAATTTAAGTTCTCCATAACTAAGCCATAAAACCCCAGGTGTCAACCAACCACAGGTCTAAATATATGGCTAAAACATGGTACATTCTCTTAAAAGTTAATGCTGGCTAAAACTGATCTCAACTTTGAACCGCAGCTGGCTCACTTTTAGAGAGGGCATATAGAGGGCATATCACATATAGAGAAACAGCTTAATCATGGTATTACTGCCTTTATTTCATGAGAAAGCGTTGCACTCTTGAAAATTTGGATAGATCATAGAATTGTCACAGAATCATAGAATACCAGTTTGGAAGGGACCTCAAGGATCATCTGGTCTAACCTTTCTAGCACAATCTAGACGAGATGGCCCAGCACCGTGTCCAGCTGAGTCTTAAACATGTTCAGCGTAGCGGAGTCAACCACTTCCCTGGGGAGATTATTCCAATGATCGACTGTTCTCATTGTGAAAAATTTACCTCTCGTGTCCAATCGGAATCTCCCTGGGAGTAACTTGTACCCATTACCCCTGGTCCTCACCATGTGACTCCTTGTAAAAAGGGAGTCTCCATCTTCTTTGTAGCTCCCCTTTCAGTACTGGTACATGGTGATGAGATCACCTCTAAGCCTCCTTTTCTCCAGGCTGAACAAACCCAGCTCTCTCAGCCTATCCTCATAGGGCAGCTTCCCAGACCCTTGATCATCTTGGTGGCCCTTCTCTGGACCCCCTCCGGCCTGTCCACATCTTTTTTGTATAACGGGGACCAGAACTGTACACAGTATTCCAGGTGTGGCCTGACAAGCGCTGAGTAAAGTGGGATAAGGACTTCTTTATCTCTGCTGGTGATGCCCTTTTTGATGCAAACCAGCATCCTATTGGCCTTCTTGGCCACAGCAGCACACTGTTCATGCATATTGAGCGATGCATGCAAAAAAAAAATTTCTGAGAGTCTTACAGTGTTGAATCATAAATATAATTTATGTGAAGACTAGATCTTCTCCACTCTTGTAATCCATAGAGCTAAAACTGGTTGTATTCTGGGCTGTTGCAGCACCAGCGATGGTGGGCAAAGCTATACTGATGCCATGTAAGTGCTATAGATGGTGCCTTGGTATCAGGCACCCGAACTGGCAGGCACTGATGCTGCCAGCGAGGCTGGTGTGCTGTCTGTACTGTCTGTGCTGCCTGGCCCCGCTCTGGTGAGGGTCTGGGTGCTGGGGCGTCTGGTCTTTTGGCTTCTAGCTGATGGATATATAAATATTCCATAACTTCACAGAGAATAATAGCTCTTTATAATTACAGCTGCACTTTTGCCAACTCCTGCAATTTTACTGCAAGCCTTACAGTATTTGATATCTTTTCTTAAAAAAAAAAAGAAAAATTCAACTCTTGGAATTGACAGGGAACCGTTGAGTTTTTGTGAAACGACAGTCTTTTCTTTGTGTGGCTAAGGGTGGAAAAGTAAAGTAGAGCAAAACCAGCCTCCAGTATTTGGGTTTAAAATCATGAGCTTTCAAAAATTGATGGACTTGAATGCTTGCCTGCGAGTGTTTGGAGAAGTGAGCTTCCCTGTGGGGTTGGCATCAACTCAGCTACGTCCTCTGTGGTGCATCTCAGCCAGGGATATCAACAATTCGTGAGTTCGCCTGACCCAGGAGGTTTAGTGCACGGCGGGGGCTGGACTGCGGCGATGAGGAGCAGATTGACTTGCTTCAGCTGTGGCGGCTGTGAGCCGCTGTAGCGATGTTTCCAATTTGGAATCATACTTGGTTTAGCCAGATCTTTTTAAAAGAATTTTCATGTCCATTTTTATGTAAGGGAGTAGAAAATATTCCCCATTTCTTCGCTCTTCCTACTTTTTTCAGCCAGCTCCTTTCAAAGGGCAGTGAAGAAATAGGGAGAGGAGTTGGCCACTACTCAGAAAAATTTCTTTAGCATTCGAGGAAGGAAATACCATTTTGAAGAAGATGCTGCACTCATGTACACACATGTATACTTTGGTCACACGCTGCCTGAAAATATTGCAGTATATCCTCTGTAACTTGCTAATATGTCATTAACAGGTTTCAGCATCTGCAATGAGCTGCGTATAGTTTTATATTGCAGTTGTTCTATTTTTGTGTCAGTTGTGCTAGCAGCTTAGAGCTTAGCTAATGTACCATTGACAAATGGCCCTCTTTGAAAGGAGGCTGTATATATTACATAAATTCATTTACATTGTATATATTCATTTAGAAATGAAACACAGAAGGGAAAAATCAGTGCTTTTCAAATCAAATATGACAAATTCACCAGCGGAAGATATTTGATTTTCTAGGTTTTAAAAAGCAGACAAGATATTTACCATTCTGATGTATTTTGTTTTAAACTTAAAAAGACTAAAATATGTTCTAGAACTGAATTTGTCATATTTGATTGGGCAAACTGTTCTTGTGGGCTTTTTTCTATTTTCTTTCTCTCTGGTTTTCAAGATAAGTTTGAATTTAAAAGGCTGTATTTTGAACACCTTAATTGAAATGCTGCAACTTCGATATCCTTTGGGCAGTTCTAATGAGACAGGAAGGAAGGAAGGAGCTGAATGGGCAATTACCTTCCACCCCAGAAATGTTAACTCTCTTATATATTATTATTAAATTGTATTGATACATTTTAAAATTTTCTGGGCTCAGATCCACAAAGGTTCCTGGGCACCTACATTCCGCATAAATCCCACTGAGGCAATTCTCAGTTGAAGACTGAGAACCCCAAAACTGCTGTCTGGAACATTGGGGGCCACCCGTGCTGCACCGTGCCGCATCATCTCAAACTATTTGAGGCAGCTCCAGATGAGGGGGTTCAGCACAAGTGGGTGCAGGGCAGGAGAGATGCTTGTGGAGGTCCCAGCCGCGGAGGTTTGCACACACGTAAGTTGTAGTCGCAGCACTTCACAGGGGCTGTGAGGAGCTGAGGGTATCAGAGTACCAGTTCCTGTTAATAAGACTTCCTAGTGCCTGTTGCATTGATTGGGAGTTTTATCTGATAACACTTTAATTGTTTGAGTGTAAACTGATAAAATATTGTTAATTCTTTCCTTGAGGTTGTTGCCTGAGGACAATATAAGATCCTGATTCCACTGGTGTTCAGTGTTGGGTAAAGAGAATAATTCATTCATCCTTGCCATGGAGAAGTCACAGTCTAAATTACAGCTCACTGTTCTTCTTTGGCTGTGCCTCTCCAGAATAATTTCTTTGATGAAGAAAGAAGTCTGTTCTTTCTTGGAGCTATTTACAAATTACGGATATATTAACTTAATAGTTGCAGCTGGAAGAAGTATCGGGAGTTAGATTTATAAAAATGGCCAGTGGTTTTCTTTTGTGTATTTAACCAACTGGTTAGAGCAGTCACCCAGGGTGCAGAAATTCCAGGTTTGATTTCCTTCTCTGCCTGAAGGAGTTTGGACTCGGAACTCCCATGTTGCCAGAGGGCACCTAAGCCATCAAGCAGTGCTGCATTCAGTGGGGGGAGGCAGGACTCTCTGAATCCCCGTCAGAAGCTATTCCATTTTGTGCAGAGCTCTTGAATAGTCGTTTCAGCAAGAGCCGGAGCTCCAGTGTCCCACCTGCCAGGTGAGAGGTGTCTCCAGAAGGTCACTGCATCATCTTCTCGCCATTGGACTGGCCACGAATATTCAAGCAGTTTGTACAAGAAGGAACAACTCCACCAGGAGAAGCTGAAGGCGACCCACCTCATGAGGCCTTGTAACTTACTGGTTATAGGGCACTTTCCTGGGAGGCAGGTCTCAGATGACCTTTAGACCTGGATAAGAGCAAGGGATATTGGGTGCAAAAAGATTGCACCCTCCTGCCCACAGCAACTTCCCCTCCCTGCCACACACGTTCTGCAGCAGAACTGAGAATTCAATTACTCACATAACATTGAGCTGAACAGAGAAGACGTGCAAGTTAGGACACGGAGAAGCAGAAAAAAGAATGAGAAGGCAGCAAATCTTTCTGGAAGGAGCGGTTTGGGGGGGTTGTGTTGTGGGTCTTTTTAAGAGCGAACAGCTGAGGTGATAATAGAACAAGTGTATTTAGACTGATTTTTAGCTGTCTGTGATATTAAATGAGACAATACTATGGCTAGAAACAAGGGGGGGGAAACTGCTGGTTATTTATAGGTGTTGGTTTTCTATAGCTCTTTTGTTGGACTGAGTGAATCCCACATAGAGTCTTGTCAAGCCTTTCATTCTTTCTTCCCTTTTGTGAAGCCTAGTGCCTTCAAACTCTTTCAGAAAAGAGTCACTTTTGAGAATCTCTGAAAGTAAACAAGTTAAAAAAAAAATCAATAATCTTGGCTGGTTGATACATGGAGTTCATCACTGGATCAAACGTGCTAACGCATGTTGGACTGCATATTGCTGGGAAGTGTCTGGCTGGGCTGAAATGAGCAACTAGAGGTCATGCTTAGCTGTGACGTGGGAAAACCTCAGACTGTTCTTGATGTTATGGCCTGGCTCAGAGCAGGCAGCACAGTACTGGCTATGTGGCTGCAGACATGCTACCGGGTGGGATTCAGAGACCATGTTTTACTGTGTATTTGTAACAAGCATGACATGGTTAGGTTTGCAAACCTATGCTTACCAAACCGTTACTGAAGGATGCAAGCCCTGCTGTTCTAAAGAATAAAACCTTTTCAAGGTCATCTTAAAAAAAAAAAAAAAAAAAAAAAAAGGTAATTCAAGCCTCCTTGTGATCATCTCAGAAGGCTGCAGCATGGAATTAAACAGTCTTCTGGTGACTTGTTAAAGTGCCTTTTTGAGCATTGCTCCTCAGCCCAGGGGTGCCTGCAGGGCATTTGCTAGTGCATATGCAGCTCATGGTGCTCATCAGAGGGCCTCCAGTCAAGCATGTCAACAGCTGTGAGAGGGATGGTCAAACCAAGTGTAGAGCATGAATTTTTCAGCTTGGCTTTATCTGAGTTCTAAATCTTTAATGGACAACACATAGTAGGATGTTTAACTTCACAGTTAATGAGGAAACGTCATAAAAAGAGCTGATGGAAATGAAGGTAAAGAAAGAATGTCTTGGTTATCATCCAGACTGGTGTTAGGATCTAGCTTCACCATGTACATAAAGTATGCTGCTAAGTGGTATGCAACGGTGGGAAGATGGGATCCCGCAGTCCCTTGTGTACATAACCCCAGCCTATGACTAAGCTTGACTTTTACTCTGGCAAAACTGCAGCTAACTGCGAGAGCCAGACGTGAGCTGGTAACCGAGGCTTGAGCTTTGCACGCAGTGTAAATGGAGCATTTCTGTAGTAGAGGACCAGAAAAGTAATATGCTGATGATAACTGCATGGGATGAAGGTCTGCTGCTTCCATCTGAATTGTGGTCCAAGACTTCAAGTGGGTATGTGAGGAGTACAGACATTGGCATGAAACCGCTTTTCTGTAGAGCTCTGTTTATCCCATATTTTCTTGTTTCAGCCCTCTGTGCCTCTGAAACAGTCCATTCCAACTGTGTATCTGAGCAAGCTGGTCCTCTTAACATCAGAGTCCCTTCACACTAAGCAGAACCCTTTTCTGCCTTCTGCCTGGTTTTTTCTCCTTTTTTTTTTTTTTTTCCCCCTCCTTCCTTTTTACTCTGTTCGTGAGTTTGCTGTGAAGCAATTCATGCTGCTAAGCCAAGGTACAATGAAGTGGAGGTCTTCTCCAGATCCTCCTCTGAAAATTGCCGCTTATAGCACTTACATCTCATTAAGCATCAAGTGGTTCTGTAAAATGCCACTTAGATCAAAGTGGCATGCTTTTTTAGGTATCTTAATCTTTGTCTCGTGACATACAGCTCGAATGCTTTACTTGTAGGGACAAAATTATTTCGAAGAGACAATTTCTTGAAATAAAAGCATGTTCTTTAGCTTACTGATGCATCTGAGCCTAGAAGCAACTACTAAACACGTGCCAAGAAAGGAAGAGTGGTGGAATGCAAATGGCGTTAATTGACGCAAATACTACTGCTCTGATTAATCATAAGATGGCTCAGAGACCATCGTTTGACTGGCATAGGATTTTCTCCTGAGATGTGGAACCTATTTTTTCTTGTTCTCTGCACACTCAGAACTTCTTGTTGCTGCTTAAAGCACAGAAAGGGGTTGGATAAACATTTTAATATTGCATGAGGCTTCTGTAAGCCTGAATGATCTTATGAATGCTAAAACCATGACATACAAGCACAAATAAAAGCAAGCAGCAAGGATTGTGTAGTCTTATCATCTGGATTAACTGATAGAAAAGCCAGCACGCTTTGGTGGCTTGTCATGTTTTGCTTTCCCTCCTGGGATAATTCAGTCACAAGCCTTAAAAATAATCTTCCTCCCATTAGTATTTTCAGCATTCCCTTAGTATTTAACCTCAGCTAGCAGACCAGTTACACATCTTTAGATACAGCTATGTACTATGACTTAAAAAAAAGATTGTCTGTGAATGAGGTCTTTCATTTGGATGAATCTCATTGCACTTTCTGATCTTATTAACTGTACAAGTAACACTGAAGACTTCTTCAGTTGTTCTTGCTGATACAAGATATATGGCTGTAGTAAAAGAACTGAATAGCTGAGTAATAAAAATTCAGAAATGAGATAAGGTAAAGACTTTGAATGGTAACCAGCTAGGACAACAGTCTACAAAGTAGCTGGTGACTCATATCATTTGCAGTCTTGTAACAACATCCTCCATGTAGAAGCTGTACCACAAATCTGAGACTGAGGCAGAAGTTTGATGGTGCAGCTCCATAATATCCGTTGGTTTTGTGCAGTAAGTGAGTGTAATCATCCTTGCTGGCTTCCAGAAATAGTTGACACCATTCAAACATTGAATGATTATACTGGATCAGACCAGGAACTTATGATGTCTGCCAATGGTCATAGCTTTAAAAAAAAAAAAAATTTAAAAAGTGTAAGACTAGAGCATGTATAAAGTGGTGTGTTCCTTGGTATTATTATATCCCAATTTCCAGCAATTTGTAGCAGAGGAACTTCCTGAGATGGAAGTTCCATCAGCATCATCTTGTTTAATAGCTTTTAATGGACGTTTCTTCCAAGAATTTGCCTCATTGCTTTTGGAATCCTTTGTACTTCCATGACATTTTGTGGACCTGAGTGTCACAATTTAATAATTGTATCATTTGAGAAACAATTGTGTTTTAAAGGTTGTCAGATGAATTTACTGTGAACTTCTAGGTTTTGACCTATGAAAAATAATTACCATCTTTTCCCTGCAAGTCATCATTTAATATTCCTATATTATAAACCACTTCAGTCATCTCTCTTCCAGGCTGTAGAATTCTAGCCTATTTAAGTTCCCCAGGTCTGCCATTTGGCTGATCATTTTTATTGCCTTTTGTTGCCCAAAACTTTTCTAGCTCTTTCATGTCTGTGTTGAGAATGAGGGGAAGAGGTAGGCATCTCCGAGGGAAAAATGGGACCAGAATTGTAACATAATGACATTTCCAGCTTTTCCTTGATTTCTTTTTGAATATTTTATGAAGTTGCCTTTTTGACTTCTGTTGAGTGTTGAGGTGATATTTTCAGGGAACTATGAACGAGAAGTTCAAGAACTCTCTTCAGAGAAGCACTGGCTAATTTAGTCATTGTTGGATAAATAGACTAGGGCTGTTGATGACAATCTAATTAAATTTTGCAGGAAGGAGTGCTAACTCTTAAGCGGTCCTACTCTCCCTAATAAAACCTAGTGTTCAATGTTCTTTGTTGAAGAGGTTAATGGATACCCTCTGCTTCTTATATTTCTCCTCATTTGTCAGCCTGTTCTTCGTTGCAGCTGTGACAGGGATACAAGTAGGGACTGTGTGGTTGAAATCTTGTTTATTTCCTGCAATGATAACTGCCTGAGTAAGCAGGAGTTGGTAGTGGGAGGATGAAAGGTACTAAAGAGAAATACGGATAATTAGGGAAAATTAGTGTGCTTCAATTATCTTGAAGATTTACCTCTTTCAACTTGCTTTTCAACAGAAATGAAGTGGGCCTTGTGTAGATCCTTCAGTTATCTACCAATTATGAAGGCCATGCTAAAAAGGATGACCAACTTCTGTCAATCTAAGTTATTAATATCATAACATCTGGGTACCTCACGATCTTGTCAGGTGCTTACCTTTGCAGTAACCATGTAGGGGAGATAGGGAACTAATGGTTGGTATTCCCGTCTTCAAAGCCATAAATAACGTTCAGAAAACTCCAGCCCGTACCGTGTGGACGCTTAGACTCGCAGAGTCCAGAGGCCCATCAGATCAGCAGGTGGTTCACAACAAGTCCTATCGCAGATAATTGAACCTTGGTCCCCACGGATAATGTTGTGTTTTCTTTTTTCCCAGTGAACAGCATGTGCTTTCTCTGGCCGATTTTTTTTTTTTTAAACCATAGCACAAAAAAAAATGTTTGGTATTCCAGGGCTCTTACTATCCACAGATCTGTGCACCAGCTTTGTCGGAGAGCCTCACACAGGCTTTTGGCAACAGCAGGAACTTAAGCAGTCCTAGACCTCCCTCTGTGGACTGTTTGTCCCTGTGCCATCCCATCCATTGGACTGTGGCCCAGGCAGACATGAGTATTGTCTCTTCCCACTGCTTGCTGTTTTCTAATGCTTACACTGAATTTGTCTCTTTGCAGCAACTTGTCTAGGACAAGTTATTGAATACCTGAACAGAACTTGGGTGACGACAGTTTTTGGCTGTTGCTGTGATCCTCAGTGCAGACAGGACTTAGCTTTACAGCCGTGGAAGCACTCGGTTTCTGGTTTGCAGTTCTCTTCCCAAGGGACTATTGAGTTGCTTACCACGGCTAAGAGCCATGGGCTCTTTGGCTGTGCAGGCAATTCTCTGTAGCCTTTGCTTGCTGTGGAGGTAGTCTCTGTGCCATCTTAGAAGAGTAGTTTCTTGCAATTTATGTCAGGGTAATGAAAAAAAAATCTGGTTGTTGATGTTTTATAATGATTTCAGTGTATGCCCAGGGTTAACCTCACGTAATGACGAGAATAGCACGTTTGACTGCATTTTTCCCAGCTTTCCCTCCTTCTCTTTCACAACCTAGTAGAAAACTCAAAAGATGCTGCCACCTTGTTCACATAAAGCAGGAATGGCAGCGCTTGAACAGCAGTATCTTCCTTTTGCTTGGTTTGCTGTTTGGTTGCTTGTGTGTGCAGGTCCAAGTACATTTACAGCAAAACTAGATGCTTTGTAAAAGGCCCAAAATAAGGGAGAGTTGTGCAGTGACAGAGCGGCTGTTAGAGTTGAATAGTTCTCAGGTGTTTGTCTCTCTGGAAGATGTACTCATGTTAAAGGAGGCCTCTTAGTAGAAGTCCCTTGCATCAATTACTCTAGATGCTATTGATTTTCATGTGAATTGAAGGGCTTCAGAACCACCCAAAATCAGACCCCATGTGATGGGATTACAATTAACCATTGCAATGGCCAAAGGTAACATTACTAACAGAGGACTTTAACAATCCTGTTGTCTCTCGTGACAAAGAAGAGGTGCTCTGTACCAAGAATATGAAGGATTCATTGGTTTGCAGGACTAAGACAAACCTAACGTAGGAGGAATGGTACGTACGGGGTCATCATGTTTGCTTCCCCGCAGACTCAGTTGTAATCCTATTTAAGATTTAAATGATCCCTTTTAAAAGTAGCTGAGATTCCATTCCTGCTTCCCATTAATACTGCGGAAAGGTTATTGCTGAACCTCATTCCTCTGCTCTTCAGAAGCTTTGTTTTCCTTTCCAGGTGTACTTCCTTAACATCAATTTGTATTTGTTTGCTCACATGCCAATAACTGTTTGGCTTTAATGACTCTGTTTTTCCCTGCTATTTATCTCCAGACATATTAAAGACAGCAGTCTTTTACCTTTTCACCCTGTATTTCTATTTGATATTTGGTCCCCTTCCATTTTGCTGTTCACACTAATAGCCATGCATGTGATCCAATTCACTCTCGTCCTGCTGGAACGTGCCAGAGCAGATCTGTGCTCAGACTGATGGCTCAAACGTGTCTTATGTGTCATTTTGGCTGATAATTACTATTAATCACCTAAATGTATGACAATACAGCCACTTTCTCCATAGTCTGGTATTTCTATCCAGGCATCCAGTTTTTCATTTAAAACTTTACGTTCTTCCTCCTCTTCCCAGAAGGGTGAGCTACTGTCATTTTGAGTAACACTGAAATAGTCCCTGTTTCTGTGTGCAGGTAACTGCCCCGACACTCCTTACAGCTCTGTAATATAGAGTTGTTTCAGTTCAGTCTGGAAAACAGCTACAGAATTGGTATCCAGCAATATTTGTAGGAATGGTCTGAAGACCTCCCACTGTGAGTTCCCCTTCCAGGACAGCCGGTTATCACTACTTCGCTTTTAGCTGCTCCCTTGTTTCTCTCTCGGCTCCTCCACTAACCTTCAGCTTTCCCAGTCTCATAGATTCCCTCCATGGCGCTGTCTCAAATATTTTATCTGCACAGGTGGAATATAAGGCACTGCCCTTGCTGGGAAAATCAATTACCTTAGCAAATATCTATATTAGATCTGCCAGCTTTTGCTGAACTCAGGACACCTTTCAACCCTTTTCTGTTCACCCCCAATCTTTTACACTTCAGAACCTGTTCAGCCTTGAGTTCTGCCAGGGTCAGGCTAGCAGGTCTCTATGTCTGGATTGCCCACCTCTGTACTCAATATAGATGCTATATCTCTGGTCATATGGTACCACCACTGACTTGATAGATTTATTTAAAAAAAAAAAAACAAAACAAACAACTTTTGCTGCTGACTTGCAGTTACATGTGCCTTATGGCAGAGAACGACTAGGAACAGGCTGTAATGAATATAGAGGAAACTCTCAGCAGAGAGATTGCTGGACAGAAACAAAATTCTGTTTCTTTTGCAGTCCAAGACTGAAACAGCCTATAGTATCTAATGGCATAATTTAGAGGTATTGGGAAATTGTTTTCTGTTTTTCATAGGAAATCTCCGTGAAGAAAAGCAATTCACTTTCACTAGAAGAATGGTACTGCAGATTTTGACTCTATGAAAACCTTGCTTTTTCGGAGGGAAAAAACAGAATGCTTTCATTTTTCTGTCAAGAAGCTTGCAGTAAATGATGGTGTAGACTTAGGAAGGGATGATGGAAAGACTGGACCAGAACTCCACACCTTGGCGTTTTATTTCCGATTTTCGTTTTAAAAGCTTTGTAGTTTTTCTTTGTTCTGCCTAATTTCTGCCATATTCATGAAGCAGGCAGTAGCAGTAATCTTGGGTTTTAAGGGCAGCTAGATTACACTAAAGAAAGAAGGCAAAGCAGGAGAGAGAAATGCCATTCAGGATGATCCTGGATGGTTTGAGGACTCTGCACTCTGTCACTAAGTCTGCAGTTCGCAGGCTGATACACGTGGACCAGTTTGCCTAAACCCTTTGCCTCCTTTGCCTGTAAACTAGAGCTGCTGGTAAAACGTACCTTTTTAACTGAAGTACTTTGAAATCCTTTAATGAATAGTAAGTATTAAAAATACCTAAGCCTTCAATTCCAGTTTGATGACTCTTCTCACTGTAGGGAATGTGCATTTCCTGTACCTAGCTCTTGGAGATGCAATGACAAGTGTGGGAAGAGGCATGGGCTCAGGGTTGGAGAGGGGCAGGAGTGTATCCCTGGCTGTTTCTGAGCTATTTTGTATCTCATTGCGGCCTTAATCCTGCAGCACTGGCTTGGAGCTCCTGTACGTAATGTGTAATGGTGCCTTCAAACCCTGGACGTGAAAGTTCTCTAGGTCCTCAGAGGATGTGTAAAAATAAAGTTTTCAGCGTAGCATCCACATGCTGCATATAATACACTGTTTTGTATTCCATTTATGGCTGTTAGGTGTAAATTCGATGAGTTTTCACTAAGAAGGAAATCTTATCTTCTTTCTTTATGGCAGGAGTGAGGGAGATTCAGTATTTGGGCCACCAGCAACAGCTCTGAGGTTGGAAGTGTCAGAAGCTGTTTTGACTGTTTCCCCAGGTATTGCGCTCCTAAGTTAGTGACTGTTTAGCTCACTCAGCACCCCAGTTTTGTTCCCTGTGGACAGAAGACAGAATAAGGTAGCAAATAGTTAATCATTTCTGTCACTCCTGGTTGAAGCGGATTATCATTTGGGATAGCTTGACTGTTTAGGCAGTATTCCCTTATTAATGTCCAGATCTCCATGGATATAACTTTTGTCTCTAAAGACAAAACATAGCTCTTCTGCCATTGATCTCCAAATTCTACCTGGGGATTTTTTGCATTTTGAGCAGGTGGAGGATAACCGCTATCATGTTCTTCTTTTGCTTTCATGAGGAGTACATGGATTACTAGGGCAAGAGGACAAAGAAAATGTTTCTCTTAAGACCCTGATGATATTTTTATTGACGTGCGTGCATGTGCCTAAATACCAAGGCAGCCGTGCACACCAGTGTCTTGTTTCTTTAAGAACATTGCCAGAGAGCTACCTTCTAAATGATGACATTTATATATTTTAATATAATGCATTATGTTCAGAAGAATGTCCAATACAGTAATTTGGTACTCTATATCAGTTCTCGGCTAGTGACTAATCCATCAAATTTGTTCAGCACTACAAGTCAGAACAAGATTTTTTTTCTAACTGCCAACGTGGCTAGCTCATGCTGCTCTTAGAAAAATCAAGTTGTGTTTTTTTTCCAACCCATATATCATCATCACTGCCCATGGTAAAGAGTTTAGAATCCGGGCTTGACTGACTGGCTATTTTTCTTAGAGTCGCATGAGGCAAAGCAGCGCACAGCTTACTCGTCCAAACCTATTCAGAGTTTGAAGGTACTCTGTGATTCAAATTTACTGAGCAGATAAGAAAACTTGGAAGGCACAAATGGGGCAGATAAGGACGGCTGCAAAATCCCATGAATTCTTTCAGAATTGGTTTGAGAGTTTTTGGTGTTTTGCTTTGTTGTCTTTTTCTGGCATTGGTGCTGTGCATTTTTGACAAGCCTCAGCAGTTTTAGAAAAGCATTCAGAAGTTTTTGATGCTCATCTGAACCAATTCCATCTAATCAGAACAAGAGCTGAATGTTACTATTCACAGGAAGCAATTGTATTCATAGAATTTCATCTTTTCTGATGTCCTCAATTTGTCCTCTGACAGAAGCAACTTGTATTAATCTGTCCTTTCACTGTTATTGATTGACCGTTTATTATGCCAATGCATCCAACTTAGGTTTACACATAAGCTGTTCAGTGAATCTAGTTGACAGTCGTAATTTGAAACTCTCATAGATTGAATGAAAGCACTGTCGTATTTCTGTCACCTGCCGTATTCCAGCTTTCGGGGGTAATGGTACAGACTTCCACTGCAAATGCTTGTGATTTCAAATGTTAGACTTCTTTCAGTTGTCAGAGTATTCCCCTCACATTACTGCTTTGGGAAGTCCCCGTATTAGTAGACCCAGCCAGCAGCACATTCACAAGAAGAGACACAGCAAGGACATGGATCTACGGTCAAACTGAATTCATGTAAGAGACTGTGTTGTGGTGCACTTCAGGACTACAAAAGACAGCTTTCAGCTAGCTTACCCCTGGCTTTGTGGAGCTCGGAGCTGGGTTATGCACCTTGCCCTTCGGGTGGGCTTTGCAGCATGTGGTGGTTGGATACTAAGTGCTGCTTTAAAGCTATGGTATATATCTGTATTATACTGCAGCCGTTGCCGCAACTGCAGATTCCCCACACCATGACTGGGAGTTGACTAATGAATGCTCAAGTACTGAAATATTTACCCAAAGCTCTTTAAGGTTCTTCGTTAATGCCAGGCTGGGCTAAAATTGTCAAGTAGTTGGCTTCTTCCTTTCTACTTGTATCTGGGCCAGATGTATAAGAACAGCCCTCACAGAGTTACTTGTATGCCATGTGTGTAAATGGCAAAAGGCAACGAATAACCAGACGTTTCTTCAGCTCATTATTTTTGGTTTGTATCAGCAGCATGATGAGGCACGGAGTTCCGCAGCGCTTCACTCGGAACAGACGCTGCACGTGGCCTCTCCCGCAGGTCCTCTTTTTCTCCGTGAAAAACGCGGTTGTGTGCTCCCCGCGCAGCAGAATAGCGACTGCATAACTAATACCACAGTAGCTGGCCCACCCCGAATCGCCAGGCTTTAAGTAAATGTGCTGCCAACGTAATGGCTATTTACACAACTTAACACGGCTTATGAAAAGTCACTGAGAGCGCAGCTCTGCTGTGTGCAGATCACTTCTGACTGATCTTTGTCCTAACTTCCCCACTCTTTCTTAAGCTGTCGGCCAGCTCTACCTTTGCTTGGGTCGGTCGCGGTCAGTTTGCTTTTCTCTGCACAGCTCAGCGCCAGTGCTGGGGGTGCCTGTCTGTCCCTGCAGCAGCTCATTTATACCCGTTTCCTTCATGTGAATGAGTACAGAGGGTAATGCCAGGCACTTGTGCAGAGATGCCGTGCAGAAGTTGTGATTTGCAGGTCATTGCATTGGTCCTGCTACCAGTGAGCTCTGGTTGTCACTTGGGGAGCTCTCTGATGACTGTGTTGCCCGGTGTATATTATACAAACTATCAAGTCCTGCTGTTACTGATGATATATGATTGGAAAGAGCCGAGGGTTTGTCCATGGGTTTGGGAGGGGAAAACAGCAGTTTATCTGAGAACCAAACAGATGTAGGTTTGAAACTGATGAAGAGCAGTGACTAGGGAACCCAGTGGTACAATTTGTACAAGCACACTTTTCTTAGGTTAGAAATAACAATTTTTGTGGCTTTAACAAGTGCGTCTGAGGTTTTCAAACAGCTAATATTAGTGTTTTTGAATAAACGTTTTCCCTCTGGTTGTACATTCATGGCACTGTTTCAGTGTGAAGGTAAGGCTGTTTGATATCACAGTGGCGTTATAATTTTTCTGTTAAAACTCTAGTTTCTTGAACACCGCATCTTAATATCAAATCCAGCTTTGTCTCTGGTTCCATAACATTTGTTTTCAAATCATTTCTTAGCTATTTTGGGGTGGGCTGGCAGAAGGACACAGTGGTATGCAGATGATATGAGCCTTCACTGCAAAACCTAATAGCTAAAAGAAGGTGAAGGTACAGCTCATACCCTGACGTGTTACTTGTGTTTGGCTGACAGAGGAGTTCCTCTTTTGGAGTTTGTGCTTACAAGGTTGCTTGCTGAAAGGTTACCTGCAGGGCCTGATGGCAGCTCTTGTGAGGGTGATAAATTAATACATTGCGCGCTAATCTCGGAACAGCTACTTGCAAAGTAAAGCACTAATTAGCAAGGGAGAAGTTGGCTGAACTGTAGTCCTTAGTTGAGGAAGAAAAAGACATGCAAGACATTCTCTCCTGTAGCCCCAGGAATAACTCTCCATGTTTTTGTGGACCAGCTTTATTAGCTGGGGTTGGTCCTTCAAGGGAGTGCTAAATGAATCCTGAAGGTAACTTGTTAATGCCGCTCTGGGAGGACGGTATGTTTGAGGGAGGCAGGACGTAATGCTCTACTCAATGAAGTCCTGAGGTGAAGCAGAAGCTCTGGGAGAACCTAAAGCTGAGGAGATTGTTCAGGCCAAACCTTGCTCTATTCTCATTTTAGTTGGTTTTGTGTTTTTGTTTTGTTTTGTTTTGTTTTTGGTTTTTTTGTTTGTTTGTTTTGGTGTTTTTTTTTTAAATGAATCCAAATTTGGGGAAAGCTGAAGAGAGGATAGCGTGGAGGAAAGGAGGCAGGAGAGGGGGTTAGAGTCATTATATGGAACAGATTTGGAAAATTTGGAAAGCCGTGAGACTGCATCATAGTTGGACATTTCTAGGATGTGACAGTGGTTGCAAATAGCCTTACTGTGGCATCATCTGTTTGGCTTTATTATCCTTATTTGCTGATGACATTCCTGTTAGTCCTTGAAACATGCTGGGCATTTCTCCATTTCCTTCCTTTTGGTTAGCTCCCCAGCATGCTTTGTCTAAACCCTAATATTATAGCCAGAGCCAGAAGATATGCAGTTACTATTCTGCTTGAAAATACATTTTGAATAATGCTGCATATATTTTACAGATTTTATATCCATTCTGTAATATTCTAACTGCCTCCTTCACTGATATACAGCCTCTAGATTTGGTCCTATAGTAATGGGAAAAAATACTATATTACTTCCTGGCTCTTCTCTCCTCATTCTCCAATTCTCTCTTTCCTTGAAATATGATCTATTTTGTTCTTTCTATTTCTGTTCCAAACATATATTATGCATCCTGATCCCCATATGCACTTGCTATTACTGCTTGCTACTTAACTCAGGATTATTTGACTTTACTGAAGCTAGCTAGCTAACTTAGCCCTCTTTCTGTCCCCCTTCTTTCCCCCTCTTCCCCCGCCTTTCCCTCTCTCCCCTTCTCTCTCTCCCTCCCTCCTTTTCTTGCCTTCTATTCATCTGCCTTTCTTTGCCTGCCTATTTTATTTGCATTGTTGATGGAATGCTCTCAAGATACAAATAATATATTTATGAAAAAAGCAGTCTTGCAGACTCACTAGAACAACATTGCAAATTATCAGTTGTGCAAGTGTTTTGAAAATCTAGTTTCTGTTTTTCAGAGGAAAAAAAAAGATGCCTTGAAGCATTGTGTTATGTAAGTATAATTACTTTTAACCATCTATTTTGTTTATTACTTCATCATTTATTTCCCCAGTGAAATAAGACAAGTGAGTTTTGCTTTTTTTTTTTTTTTTTTTTTCCTTGTCAGTCCTGGTTTGTGCACTGGTACCTTGGTTAGATGCTGAGTTTACAAGTACTGCAGAGAATATTTGATTGCTTTGTTCCTTTTCATTGGAAGGAATGATAGGTAAAGTGCTAAAAAGGTGAAATTTCAATGTCTCCTCTTCTTCTTTGTAGCTCCTCATCTGTCACTGGAAAAGAAGGAAGTTTTTTAATAAATATTTGACGCTTCATGTTTCCATTTCAAAGTGACATTTGGAAGAATCAATGGTAGAAACTGTTTCTGGAGAGAGAGAGAGAGAGAGATCTGTATCATTTCTCCACCCTGAGGATGGGGATGGGCAGGACATTTCCTACACTTTTTTTTTTTTTTTTTTTTTTTTTAGGTTTTTTTTAATTTGTTAGGATGTGGGAGGCAACAAAGACAGTGTCCAGCCCCTTTGCCTGGTAAGAAACAAGGGCTGGCCTTGTTAGCACAGCACTGATCATCTAAAAGGAGCTCAGCTGGTCAACCTGTGCCTGGAGGTTGGCCTTAAAGAGGGATCTAATCACCATGCAAGTACCTCTCTCTTTGTTTTGTATCTGTATCACTGCCCTTGGAGATGATACTCTTCAGATACTGGTTCTGCAGACACTGACTTTTGTGTAGGTGTTAGTGGGTGCTTTCCCAAACAGCTCTTTTAAACCAGCAGGCACTTTGTAAAGTCCCACCGGCTTGGTTTCTAACCGCCTAGGAAATCAGCAGGGAGGCTCTGAGATTTGGTTCTCCTGCAACACCTCAGCCTACATCTCCCATGTCCCTTTTCCAGAAAGTCACTTCTGCCCTTCTTAAGCCTTGAATTCTTTCCCTCGGTGTGACTGCAAAACCTGCAAACATCTCTTGTAGGGGATCTGAGTGCCTGCAGATAGACATCTTGCATCTCAGACAAATGCTGCCTGCCTCCAAGAGGTCTTTGATATGCTTTTTAAAAGCAATATCCATTTCCTTCAAAAAGGCTGATCTGTCCCATTTGTGATGTATTTTCACTTCCGTAAAACTTGCTGAAGCAATAATCAGCCTTTTTAAAATTCTACTCTCTGCTCACTTCTAAACCACTTGAATATTTTCCTCTATGCAGGATCTGAGTAGCTTGCTCCTGTGCTTGCTTTCATTTTTTAAAGTAACTGAGAGGTTTGCATGAACAATGAGCTCATGGAAGTGATGAGCAAACAGAACTATTTGGCCAAAAATTCTATCTTTCTATGAACTGACAATATTACAGATTATCTGCTGGGCTATCTGACTGTAACTCAGAGAAATACATGACTTCTCTGGTTTTATTACTGCATCTTGTGTGGGTGAGCCGGTCCTACTCCCTTGCATTTTACAGGCATTGCTGTTATCCTTGTGTCGACTAACATTTACTTCTGCCGATACAGTGCTTTAGCTCCCTCCTTGAGTGTATTTGATGGCCTCACTGTCTTAAGTAGTGGCTGAAATAGGGAAGAATTGTGACTTTCTGGTGCAGAACTTCCGGAATAACCCTGTGTGGACCATTTTGTTCCCATTCAAGAGGTACTCGTATACATCTCTGACCTGCTGTTACAGATAAAAGGAGAATATAAGCCCATTCTGGTGGTTGTTCTCCAAGAGATTTTCTTTAATAGCCAACCTGAGATGGCCAAGACTAAGTCACGCTGACAGGATGTCATCCCATGAATTCTAAGTAGAATGCATTACTCTGACAAGGGTTTTCTGTTTAGTCTCTTGCCTGCTACCGATCTGAGCCTTCTTGTCAATGGGACCTCAGTTTTTCCTTCCACATGCAATGGTGACCATGACTTGCTGCTTATGTCATGTTGAGATTTACTAATTCATAGTGTTGTAGGAGCTAAATAGGAAAATGGAGAGGATTAATGGAGGACGAGAGGCTTGTATTGCTATTTCTTGCATGTTTCCTTTGGTTCCTTAGACCTTTATTTCCAGAGAGATCAGTCTTGCTTTATTAATCTGAAGCAGAAATTAAGATGTAATTTGTCAAGCCTATCAAGAAAACTACATAACGCAAGTGAGACGTTGGATTTACTCAGTGGCACGCAGTGGGCCTGATTCTGCGTTCAGCGCACACCGAAGCACAGCACAAGAGTGGTTTTAACCTTGAGCAGTGGCTGGTGCGGCTGTTCTCTGACTCCGATCGGTAGACACAGCTGCTTGAAAAGGTTGTGAGTAGTGTTGTGAGTTATATGCCTCCAAATCCAACCAGCTCCTCTAGGAAACATTTAATTAGTGTTCGGATTCTGCCTCATCTTTCAAGCTGGTCCTACAGACCTTCCTCTGCATTGCCATGTCTGATGGATTATGAAGGCTGTGATCCAATATCCTGACTTTATTTGCAATTTGATAGCAGTATGATAACTTCCTCCTTGTAACTACATAGGGAGAATGGAAACAAAGCAATCCAAAATGCTGAATAAATATGAGCGGCAGAATCCAAAATAGGAAAGGGCATATAGGAAGATGAGGGAAGATGGATGGCTCAGGCATTCACTCTGAGTGGCGGCTGTGGCAGGAGTCCGCCACAGCTCAGTCATGCATGGAGTCATCACCGCTGCTTTCAGCAGCCTGTGCATAGCTGCTACTCCACAGTTACCAGGTACTGCCTTCTTGATTGTGATAGAAAAATCCCAGTATGACTGAATTGCTCAGGACTGTGAGTCCTGCCAAATGTAACTCAATCAAGTAGTTCCATGGGCCGGAGTACCCCTACTGGGTAGGGTGGGGCTGTCAATTCATAGAAGTTACACCCCTCAAGAATATCAGCCAAAATCACAGCCTGTTCTTTCTTTGACAGTAGGAGAAACATTTTTCCTTCTACAATGTCTTGCAATATTACTAGTAACTATAGATGGTCTTACTCCTTTCTTTTGGTATATCCTGACCAAACTGTGGAAAAACTGAACTGAACATGGCTACAGGGGCAGAAAATAAAGATATATTACATAGTCCTTTACATAGTGTTGTATCAATGTACAAGCAAAGTATAACTCCTAATACTTCATTCTTATGGCAAAGAAAAAAGAAATCTGTATACTTAAAATGAAAATGGCATTGAATTAACACGTTATTTTGTTGAAGGCCATCGTAAAATCTGGGGCTTGCAGAAGGGAGACAAAATCAATTCATCCTTATTATAATTGCAAGGCTATGATCTTGTTTGCTTAGATGCTATGGTGATAGACTCAAAATTGGCTCTTGGTAAATACAACATACTTTTTGCATAATATTGGTTTAGCTGTTCCAGGAATATTTCATCTCCGGGTGAAATTGCCTGCTAAAGCAATGTTGAAATTGGCCTTGGTTGTGTGGCTTTTTTGAAGCTTTGCCTGATTATTTCCTAATAGATCATGGTAAATTTGTTTCGTGATCCTATTAAGAAAGAACTGAGGAGACTGAGCATTCATCATTATAAAAATTGCCAGTTTGTCTGAAGGTTCATTCACAAGTGCAAATCTGCCTTGTTAATCTTCTGTTTCCTTTACCCCCGCCAGTACCATTGCTCAAATTTTGTGCTAAGTGCAGATATGCAATTTAGTGAGTGTAGAAAACGAAAGCCCTGAATCAATCAGGTGAGATTAAAAAGTCACTTCTAATCTTCTGACAGCCCTGCGAGGGGTGAAGGCTTCACTCCGCGGTGTCTCTAGTGGCAAAGACAGTTTGACTTTTCACTGTGTCCACTCATTCCTGCCTATGTCCTTCTGGCCCTCACCATAGCTGTATCAGTGCGCTTATTTGAGGGACTTAACTGGAAGACAAATCAGTGAAGTGGGCAGGGCTTAAAAATAAAATCCTCAAACTACTTAACCCACTGCGCTGTTCTTTGGGTGTGATCCAGCTCAGGCTGCAGCACTGCACACCTCTGCATCAGTACGAGGTGGGGAAGGTAAATGGGGAGGATGGGGAAAACACAAAGGGAAGAATGAGATTCCTTGGGGAAGAAAGGGAAGAGGAAAAGGACAAAGTTGTTGCTGGACTGAATGCAACATGGGATTGCCTGCTGGCCAGCTGCTGGGGAGACTAGATCCTGTGAACAAATCAGTACCTGGCGTAAGCTTAGGCCATTGCTGCAGGAGCATGTGTGCTCTGCTTCGTTTGATGGAAGAGAATAGCTGCTTAGCCAAGAAACGTGATCTCAACTACTAAAATTGTTGGCAGGAAGGAGGAGGGGAATGTTGGTAAACAGTTGAATCAAAATGAAAAATGAAAGAAAAATTAAAAATGATGACCCATTGCAACTTGTTGTTTAGATTCACAAGGCATAGAAACCGGTGAGCCTCACTCCTCCCTAGCATGAGCTGAGATCTAGTAGACCCATGTTCAGGTCTCTGCTCGATTCAGGACAGCAATTTTGCCTCTGAGACACCCTTCCTGCCAGGCTGCAGGGCGTATTTCAGCGTTATCTCTCTCCCTCCCTCCCTCCTAAAGCAGTTGAATTTAACCTAAAATAATTGTGTATTGATTGAGCTGGAGAGCGAATGTAAAGCTGCCCCGGGAGCTGGGTTGTGACATGTCCCTGGGCCTTCCCAGCTCTGCCTTGAACCAGGCAAGTGGGGACTGCAGTCCGTCTTCACACCATGTCCGAGCACCCTCACCAGCAGGCTATAAATTACACAGAGAGATCATACTTACTGGGGCACTCTTTCTCATGGTATAGCCATTATTTGACCCCAAAAAGATTCCCCCCCACCTTGCCCACCTATCTTCTTTTTTTTTTTTTTTCTTTCCTTGCCAAACTATGAAAATACAGATTTAACAGATTCAAATGGCATTGCTCTTATACTGAGTCAATTTAAGTTTTAGTCATAGATTCTGCAATGTCACAGAGTTACTGTAGTGACCCAGCACAGTTTAAGACGTGTTTGAGGCATTTTATTTTATCCAATATGATATGTATGATAAAGCAATATAGGCCGTATTAAGTAAATTAAGCCCTTTGAGGTAACAAGTTATTGTACAAAGGGAATGTTTCTACACAGGATACCCCGGAAACTTCTTTTTACCTAACGTTGTTGTATCAGAGATCTGGAGAAATTGTGAAATAATTGCAAAATTTGCAAATGAGATGAACAGCAAGGTAAGTTAAACAGCAAGCTTAATGCTCCGGATGCATGAACTAGATTGAAGCAGTAGCAAGGTGAGCTCTGTTAAGCAGTGTGATTGTAACAGAGCAAGGCATAAAGTCTGCTAAAGAAATGGGGCCACGTCTCATCATCCCGTGTAGGATGAGGATGCAGTATTTTGCAAAGCCATGGTATTGGAAAGGAGATCTAACCTTTGGGGTCCTATCCTTTGGAGCGTTTCTGCTTTTTACCATTGGGTGCTCAGCACAGCTAAGCCTCAGAGCATTTGTGAAGTCCTCAGTGTGGATTGAGTCCTCTGACTTTTCAGTCCTTGACTTTGAACACTGTGTTTGACTTTTTACTCTGGCGAGGTCACTGCGATGAGCCAAATGCAAGCAGGGCGTATTGCTGACACTGCTTCTGTGAACAGTAGGAGTTGAGCAAAACATAACATGCATATTTATTTTGCTCATTTAACATGCAACAAATAATTTAAATAAATTAAAATGCTAACACCTTAATGGCAAATCAATGAATCACTTAATGACAATAGATTCTCCTGTACCTTTTGTGTCTGCATTAATGCTGCATTAGATCAAGTGACTTTTATGATGATGGATATGAACTGAACTCATTTAGCAACAGGACAAGCAGCAATTTCTTACCGTGAGAGTCTTGGTGTTTTTGTCAGGCACCTTGATTCAGGGAAACATGACAGTTCAAGGTAGCATTTGAGTTTCTGTACTTCAAGCTTCTGTGGAAGTCCCTTTTGGAAGGAGAGCTGAGGTTGGGTATGTGCCCAGTGTGTAGAGGGCTACACAAAACCAGTGAAAACCAATTGCTGAAATCCCACACAAATTCTTGTTGTTTTCTGAGTATTTTTGCTACCTGGAAAAAGGAAATGGATGAGGTTTGGGTTGGTTTTTCCCCCCATTATCACAAAAATAACTATTCAATAATTACAAAATTACCAACTTCAGAATAAAAAAAAAACTTGGCCAGCTGATCTTACTTGCAGATTGGTCCTCTTCACAGGAAAATGAAATGGTTTACATGCAAAACTGACCTGATCTTAGAGTTAATTGGAGATATTTAATCCCTGTTCTAAGACTCTGGGTCAGCCCTATGAGATTGATACCCCACCCTAAGGAAACCAAGGCCCCCACAACTTCTGTTGTTTCCCATAATCCTCAACAAAATACCCAGGAAATTCCCCCATCGGAAAAGACAGTTTAGCTTAGCTAGATATTTCCCAGCCCATCCGATTTTTCTGTTACAAAGATTATGCTATCGTCATACATTTTATTAGGAGTAATCTTTTGTTTATAACGTACCACGCTGCCATTTGCATGAGATACAGTGTTCATCTGAGAGCCTTGAACCAGGGACAACAGGACTGAAGAGCCAGGTCTTTACGTTAGCTATCAGTCTCATTCTGGCACGGAGAAGTAGCAGGTTCTTCAAGTTCATCTGACCAGCTTCTAGAGAGAAGTAATCATGTGCGCTAGACCCTGTATCCCGCATCGGAAACTGATGTTTAGGGCATATCTACGTGGATGGGTTTAGACATCCTGGAGCTTGCTCTGCCTGTATTTGGTGTGGTCTTAGTGCAGCAATGTGGCAAATCTGATGTGTCCCATGGACAAGGGATCCTCAGAAAGAGTAGGCTATTGCCTCCTGTACCGCTGGGTAAGAGTGCAGATGTGCACAGTTATCATGGAGTGGCTAATGCATTGTAAATCCGCATGCTAGTTTATCTTGCCCTAATACATCTGTCTAGCCAGACCCGTACATTTATTAAGTGAATTTTGGGGAAGAGCTATTGTAGTATGTATAAGGACATTTGACTGTGTTTAAAAATCCCGGATGAAATTTAGAGCGTAGTACCTAACCTAAATTTACAGCAGTGGGATTTGGATGTAACTTTTTACTTGTATCTGAATCCTTACAGAGAGGTGAATTTCTGCTGTGAGATATTTACTGAACTTGCTTTTCATTTGTCTCTAGCACATCGCAAGCCATTTAAAAGACATCCTTTTTGCATTTCTGAGCACAGGAGCGAGTGCTGCAGCTTCATGCATTATTGAAGAGTGTGGCCTCAGCTCGTACAATATAGCAGGGATCCAAATGATCGGCAGACACAGGCTTTTTATATGCACACAGATGGGTCAAAAATGAGGTTCCAGAGAGGTAGAAGAGTGAAAGGACTGAAAGCAAATGCAGAACATAAATAAAAACTTGTGCTTATGCAAAAATGAACAAATCATTTTTACTGGGGAGGCAGCAGATGAAAATCTTAGAGGTCCAGGTGACCTCTAAGCCCATTTTTGTGATAATCTCAGCTGGCCAAGCACTCTGTCTCTCAATTTCTTCTCTAGAAGCTATTTTGCTCTGTGTATAGCTATTGAATATTCTTCGAAGCAGAACCTCAGTAACCCATTTCCTGGTTGAATGCTCTCACCTGAAGTTCGTATCTAGTCATCCATTCCCTTCACCTGACCTGTATCATAATGAAGAAAAGGCTGCAAAGTTATTTAATAGCCAAAGAAAATGCTTTAGTGTGAGAGAATTGAAGTGCTTGGTCCCCTTAGGTGATCAGGAAAAGATCAAGGGGTCACTTTGGGAGACTTCATGTCCTGTTTGTCTCCTTCTGGCAGTAGATATGGATGTTAATCCAACAGAGCGAGGTAGGAAAAGGACCTGTATGTGCCAAGTGACAAATAGCAACTTGGAGCACAGATTTCTGTCAAGGGGAAAGGGGGTAATGAAGTGTTGAAACAAAGCGTAACAGCAAGTCCTCCCCCTGCCAACATCATCAGGTCAAGTCTGGATGCCTTTTCTGGAAGATCTGTTTTAAACAAAAGGGATGGGGCTTAATAAAGTGGCAACTGGGTGAAACGTGAGGACCATTGCTATGAAAGAGCTCAGATTAGATCTAAAGCTGTGTCAAGGAGTTTATGGCAAGGCTTGCTTCCAGGTGATGGCAGGAATTATTTCATGTCAGGCAAGTGTGTACGTTTGAGATTTTGGAAGTCTTCTATTTTCCTGAGCAGGACAGCCTGGCGATTTTCAAAATTTTATTTTTATTTTTCTCTTCCCATTAAAACAAACAAACAAACCCACCCAAAACCAGGAGAACTAATTCTGGTCTACCTCAGCGGCTAGGCCAAGTTCTTTCCCTCTCAAAGATCCTCCAGATGCAAGTTCCCTCATGAGCTTCCCCCCTCCTGTGCATCAGCTTCAGCACCTGTACAGCCACATCCTTTACTGTCCGCTCATTTGCTGGCATGTAATGTTCCCTGGGTCTGTGGTAGCACAGGGGTCATTGCAAATTCTCTTCATATCTCTGTCTGTTTGTCTTTGCTTGCGGTAACACTAATTGGGCCTGGAAAAATACTGTCTACATGCATGCTGTTGTATACCTATAAAATATTCATGCTGAGATTGGCAAGTCAGTGTAACTGGGACCTAAGTTAAGCCAGTAATATCATTTTAAGACTCTGGTAAATATGCCAGTGGCTTTTGTTATCTGCTTTGTTTTTTCATGTGTTAGTTCTACATACATATGAGATGAGTAAGCCAGACTTTTTGTTTAAGAGATGCTGAATTATTTCGATAAATCTTATATTGTCGGCTGTTTAAATTATTATGAGCCAAGGTCCCTGGCACTAAAGGCTACACACTACAATGAAACATGTTCATATTTTCTGTGTTTATGAATTTAAATTATGGTAGGGTACTTTCTTTATCTTCTGCCTCATGCTTTTTCTCCTCAGAGCACTCCACTGTGGATATTCACAGATGGGCTAATAATAATCGCAAGGGTTGCCTATTTGTCACCCTGTCATGAGTTGCCAGAGATTCTTTATTTGTGCTATTAAAAGCACGCAAATAAAAAACACCTTTTAGCTGTTTGATGGTCCTCCTTGAAGGCCTATTTAGTTTCCAGAGAGGAACTGAAAAATCAAGTTTTTAATCCTTAAAAGAAGAATAAAGAATGAGAAAGAAACTTTCCTCCTTAATTGTAACTGATCTAGGTCTGCTTTCTCCAGTCCTGCCAACACGCATCACTTACGCAATGTGTTCCCTTCTTTATCCAAGGTAGGATACAAGGGAAATTCAGATCATAACCAAGCAATGAAGAACGAGTAACACGATGTGCTACCAGTTTGACAATAGCTTTATCTACATCACCTATGTGTTACAGAATCTTCTCATTTTGAGCTTTTTTAAAGCAAAACTTCTTCCTACTTTTGTCAACCAGGTGGCTTTGCTTTTCTTTCTGACACATTTCCAACAATTCATCTCCCACCTTCACTATTGAAACAGCCACTTCCAGGTCATAATATAGCAGCCATTTCCCAGTATAAGGGAACAGTATACCCAGCCATTGCAAGACAAGGTGTAATGACGCATATGAAATCACAGGTAAAACATGATTACGTAGCTCCAGGCAGTTCTCCCAAGCAGGACTGACCTGGCAGGCTGTGCTTCACGTGCTACTTTTGTCAAAAATATCCCGAGTTTATCACTGATTAGAAGTTATGCAAACTTTGCTGTCGTACCTCTCATGCTGATGTGTGTAGCACCACACTCATACCCGTATGCTGAGCCAGGGTATTAGCAAGCGTCTTCAAAAGTACCTGTACAGCAGTACCCAGTCCCCTCCCTGCCAACATACGTCTTCTGTGGCTTTGTCTGGAGCACAAAGAAAGATTTTGGGGCAGGGAATGTATTTCTCTTTGTGTGCAGGCAGCACGTAGAAAAATGGAGCTGATCTTGGCTGGAGATGATAGGTCAGGTCACAACAGAAATAGGGAGTGCTTACAGTGGCAACCAATGTTATTCTCCTCCTCTGTGGCTGGACTTTATATAAAGCTTCAAAGTTTTTCCACAGCACCGTCTTCTAGGATCCTGATAAATTACATGTGCTTGCTGGAGTTGGCTATCTGATACTCTCCCTTCTGGTGCTCTCTCTTACAAAATTACTTCCTCTGGGAGCTTCTAGTAATGGAAGAAATGGCCAAGATGAAGTGGGAGCTAGCTAATTGGTAGATGTAGGCTACCGAAGCATTAAGTAAAGTAATCCTACTTTATACTGTTTTTCTCAGATCTTGTTTCTGTTATCTAAACTTGCTGCTATGTCTCCAGCTGGAAAACAGAGCTTAGCTTAATGAAGATGCACTTTTCCCACGTTTTACAATTGATCACTCATTATAATAAATATATACAGCACGTTTTCAGAGTTCTGTCCCTGTTACAATCTGCTGTTAGCACTCACGCTAATGTGGCCATTTTGCTTTGGGTTTGCTGTGCACAAGTGATAAAAACCATTCATGTTTCTCTGGCGTAGCTCGTGGGCTCTTTCATAATTTGCAGGTCCCTTATCGGCATTGGCTGCCTTGAGGTCCAGGACAGGTACTTCTTCAGCTTCTGCAAGAGGCATAATATTGTTTACTCTGCGCGGTGGAGAATTTTGCTAAATATAATGCCACCAAGGGGACTGAGTTCCTCGGAGTTGAGAATCCATAGAGTTATAAAATCTGATCACCAGTTTAGGGATATCAACCCTGACAAGTAAAAGAAGTCAAAAGACAGGTCAGCACCCTCCATCTTACACGTGAGAGAACAAGCAGGTAAATGTGGAGCACAGTCTTGTATTCTCAATCCTAAACTGTTTCACACTGCTGAAAAGCACCACAGCTAATGAGGAGCTGTACTGGTTCTGCTGAGTTCTGCCCCCATACGAGGGGCCACCTGGTCTTATGCAGACCAGACCAACCTAAAAAATGAGGTGGCTGGTCCTTTGAGGGTCAAAAAACTATGGTTTCTTTTATAGCCATTAGTCACAGTTGTTCTGTTGCGCATGGTTAAGAAGTTTCATAATAACAGACAAACTGCTGATGAGTCCTGTGGTGGTTATCCTTGGTATATATTTGCTTTTGACATTCAGGATAATCTTAAGCATGTTTTAAATGTCAGAAGAGGAGGTACCATGAAACGCCAAGACAGTGCATTTCTAGCTTAACTGTGTAATTAATTTCAAATGCTTTCATCCCACTATAATAATCCTTTTCTGTACCTCATCCTGCTTTTCTGTCCATCAGGAACCACCTTTGCTTAGCAATGATTATTTTTATATACTTGAAATTTCAGGTCTTGGCATCGTTTGTAAGCTGCCCTGTGAGGGCATGCTGCTGAGTGTGCGCGCACATGTGTGCGTGCATGTGTGAGCTGCTCTGGCTCATGGAGACACTCAAACGTGAATAACTCAAAGTTAGTCTTGTAGTGAAGGTTGCAGCAGTTTGTACTGGCTAATGCAGCACTACTTGTAAGGCTTCCCTAAACCTCAGCTGGGCTAAGGAATCACTGAAGAATTACTAATCGCAGTGCAGGATTTACCACCTGGCTAAAGATCAGTGTAATGTGCTTTATTGCTTTTTGGCCTGCTGTTCTTCTTCTCCAGCTTCCTTCTCCATGCTTTCTTGTCTGTCTTTTCAAGAAACCTGGGGTTTTATTCTTCCTTGCTGCTCTTCAGCTCCCAAGTTACTGTCTGTATTTTCCCCCACAAGAAGCCTGGACAAAGGCTACAATGGGTTTTATATTTCTACAGAGCCTTGTTTATGAAAGCCTGTGCTGTGAAGATGCATACTCTCTATTGAAGAAATGTGTGTGCTAGGGATATGATTAGTTTCTGTTACGGGAGCAAGGTTGAGCACAGTTGAGGTTTACTTTATTAGCAATAAACCAATATTTCTGTAGTTTTAATATTGTATAGTCTGTGATATTAGAAGTTATATCACCCTTTAAGTCTTAAGTTCAAAGGTTTGAGTGCAGAAGATTTTTTGTTTGCTGAAAAGAAACTCCTCACTGTTGTAGCTTTAATGGTAAATAGCACTTTTAGCTTTGAATCGGCACTGGGGAGGGGTGATGTATTAAGGCCATCGCAGTGTTGCAACTGTAAATGACCAGGGCAGCCAGCAATGGCAGAATCTCGGGCACCAGCAATATTCCAGTATCCACATTATTCATCCAGCCACGTGCTGGTCTCCCTAGGGTGAAAGTCCTGGTGCTGTGCTGATGGCTCTCCTTGCTTGCCCAGGCAGAGTGATGGAAGAGAGCTCCCGTCCTTGGGGGCTGAACGGGGAACGTGGGGGTCGCAGCGGTGTGTTGGGAAGGGGGGATCATGCTTTGGAAGCCAGAGAGAGGGAAGGGTAGTCTCAAGCATGTTGCAAGCCCGTACTGGCAGCAGGTCCCAGGCCCCCAGTGGCATCAGGTTGACTAGAAGCAGAAGACTGAGAGAAAGAGAATTGCATCTTCCTGCGGCACCCCAAAATCCATGTCCTACAGACTTAACGGAGTTGTGGTATTTGGTGGAGGCAGTGTGCGGTACTGTGTGTGAGTCTGATGGTATCGCCAAGAAGTACGTGACGTTGTGTTCGACCCATTAGGTATTTTTCATCGTGGTTCTCGTTGCGTGTTCAGAGATATTTGCAAGGGAGAATAGCTTCTTGGTGTGTCGTTGCTTTGTAGGTACGCTTCAGTGGGACTGAGACAGAATTTCTCAACTTATTCTACAGCAGTGTGTTTATGGCATAAGTAGTGAAGAAATGCCCGTGAGACACTATTATACTTACCTTAGAGATGATGGATTGGTTATTCCAGCCACAAGGCCCATTGAAGGGAGATCAGAAGATAATTGACTGTCAAGCTTCTGAGCAATGTTAAGGTCAATTGCTGCAGAGGTCAGTTTATTTGAACAATGGGCCCGTTTACAAAGGGTTACAGAATGCTAATAATAATTTTTGCTTTAATGGAAGTTCTCAACATTGTCAAGGGAGAATTAACTTTTAAATGTTAAGCTTAAATATCTTTTTGAAATCTGAAGACTCTTGGACAAAGAACCCAGCTTCATTTTTTTATTGCAATGAATGTGAAAGATTTGAAAAAAATATTCTCTGGAAAATGCCAAAAGTCAATGCTGAAAATAATTGATTTTTACCTCCAATCAGTCAGCCGAATTGCTAATGTGTGCATGTATATTATGTGCGTATATGTATGTTTATGGTTTTTTTTAATTTCTGAAGGTTTGAGAAAATAACTTGGTGGGAGTACATAGAAACATGACTGAGGGAAGCAGCATGACTGGGTTAATGCTGCGGGGGAAAAAATATTATAAATTGCTAGTGAGCAGAAGAGAAGTTAAACCACCCAAATTCCTGAGGCTTCTGTCCTGAGCAGCCATCGAATCTGAGGCTCAGGAAACTGCTGGTCAGGCTCTGGAACAGACTGGAATAGCTGTGCTCAGAATAAAACCTTATTTTTTTCCCATGGGGCTCACTGTAGCTTTTAAAAAAAAAAAAAAAAAAAAAAAAAAAAAGGAAGAGATAATTAACTGAGCTGTTCATTTTGAACTGATCTGTTCATTTTGTGCCCACTTCATGTACGTGTAATTAATGGGAAAGCTGTAAGACCATGGAGAACCAAACTGTTGGCTATTGCATGTATTAGATCATGTATGTACTACCTTTCTGTTTTCAAATCAAGCTTAGTATCAATGGGATTTCTGGTAAAAATTAGCAAGATTTCTAGGTCGATCCATTTGTTGCATTCACAGAGAGTGTTCTTTCTACCACTTGAAGTCACCAGAAAAAGCTCACAGTCCTGCTTCCAGCAAAATGTTGGAAAGCACTGATTTTGGCATCTACGCTTGCTAAGCCTCCCGACTTCTCTTGCTGATGGGAGCCTTTGAAAGGGGGAGGAAACCACTCTGCCATACACACACACAGAAACTAGTCTTCGTTTTTAATATCTCTTTATTTTTTGTGTGTATGTAGAATAACACAGTGAAGCGGCATCAGTGGGAGCTCCCATGTCTCTCAGCCCTCCTGCTCTGCAAGAGTTCTTTCTTCATCGTTAGTTATTAGTACATTTTGTCGGAGGGCTTGGTTGACCTAACATGCTTTTCGGGGAGAGCTGCCACCAGAATGCTCGTTGGCCACATGCAAGCACCATTAGCTCAATTCTAAGGATGCCAATTTCTTTTGTTACTGTGGCAATAGCCTTGAGTAGTCTTTTTTGGGACACGGGGGAGCATTGAGCCTGTGTGCTACCGTATCTGCTGTAGCCAAAACTGGACGTATATGAAAGGAAGATAGATGCTGAAGGAGTCTGAGGAAAATTGGCAGGCTTATTAGAAAAAAAGCAAACCAGGTCTTTTTCTTATGGTGGACAGGGTTGGAAGTCCAACAGAAGTTTGAACAGCTTTCAGAGGACTGGCCGCGGGACTGTGTCTAGTGTTAGGAAGTACAAGGTTCCTTCAAGCAGCTCTGATATTTTGCAGGCAGATGAGAGCGCACGTGCTGGTGTTCTTAACCTGCTGGTGGTTATGTGACCACAGGAAAGCCATGCTCAGACGGAGCCGGTGTGCCCTGCTGAAAGGGGGAACATATTCACCTGGGTTGGCACTGGTAGCTAAGGCTCTGCATCATTACTTTCTCGCTTGACTTGGGGCGTGCAAGGCAAGGTGGGCTTGCAGAGCAAGTTCGCGCCTGCCTGAAAAACACCAGAAGACCAGATCCTCGAATGGATCTTGCCAGTTTAAGAGACAGTTGAAGACCTCCCAGGCTCCTAGCCATTTTCCACTGCCTAAGTGGTTCAAAGAGGTGGTAAAACACATGAAAATCCCTTTCTTCTAATTAATCACTGCACTGTGGGGAATTAGGAGATTGAATTAGTTCCCTAATATCCCTGAGCAAAGGGAACAATCCATATACCTTTGATTTTTACATTAGTCTTCATTCTTTTCCTGTCCTACACACTTCAGGTAGAGCATTCCGGAGCAGCATTTCAGTTTTATTGCTTTTCCTTCTTTATGATATTTGTGCAAGCTAAACCAAGTTTAGGAAGGTAAACAGTGCCTCTGTTTAATTGTTTTGCTTTCTGGTTCCCATGTGCTAACATACCCCTGAAATGTTTGTGGTGTGTGTTCCTTAAAGGAAAGCTTACTGCTTGGCTCCCAGTCCCAACAAGTGAGATCCTAAGAAACCTGGAGATTTCCAGAAGAGCTTAGCTGCATAAATGTAATTGCAAGAATGGAGCAAATGTTCAAGTGCTACCCTTATGCCATCTTCGTATGAGGATTCCTGTATAATTGGTTCTGGAAATCTGGTGAGGAGCTGGCTGTGACCCTTTCTATGTGAGTGCCACTCAAATAATGGCAATGAGGAGAGGAATGTGGCAATGGATGTCAAGCATACAAGGACTAACTCCATGTTAGTCACGTGCTGAAACAAAAATACTGTACTACGCAAGCTACTGGGCTGCTCCAAGTGAATGTCTGTGGGATGTACAAAGCTAACTCTGTTTAGATTCCTCTGAAAATCCAAACCTCAGCTGGAAGAAAAAGCATGGCTCATGCGTGAGTCTAGATCTATGCAAGATTCCTGGCTGATCTGGGTACATCGGAGTCCATGCAGTATCTGTGTTTTCATGTGCAATGAGAGGTGGTCTAGAGAAGGGGGAGGAAGAAACAGCGAGAAAATGCTGCAATGCAAATAATGCTGTGAGTTTAGGTAGAAGCAATATCAGCAACCTGTATATTGCTATATCTGCTCCAGTTCATCCATCTCTAGTTAATAGCCTTTTGGCTTGTATCTGTTAATAGACTTATAAAATACCTCTTATCTGATGCTAGTAAATACCTGATTGTTCTCTGTATGCTCAGATGGTTTCCAATTTTTGGCTATATTCTAGGTTTCTAAATTAAGACATTTTGGACATATGCATATTAAGTAGTGCAAGAAAAATGTAAAGTTTTAGCATATCCTCTTTAGTTTTTGCAAGCTTAAATGATGCCACAAAATACATGCCAAAAGAGAAACAAGGCTTAGATAGTTACATGATTTGTAGAAGGCCACCACAGGCAGAACCAGATGTGAAAGACAGCACTTGGAATACGGTAAGCCCAGGAGTCCTGTTCCCAAGTCCTTAAGAAGGTTTGTCTAGGAAGGGATGAGTTTAGCTTGCCTATGTTCTAGGTACACACTGGAACATACAGTAAGTTTCTATCACATTTGGTATTTTGGGGTTTTTTTGTTTGTTTGGTTGGTTGGTTGGTTCTAATGCAATTGTTAACAGATGTTTTACTGTGTCTCTCAGTTTGGTAAACTTTTTATTCACACCCTTAGGAGTCATGGATATCTTGCGTACAGAGATGAGCAAATGATTGTAGCAGTGGCTTCTTAGTTGCAAGGCAGTAAAACATTATGATATTCATTTGTGGTGTTGTACAAATGTATAAGTCTGTTCATCACATTGCCCAGCGCTAATGCATTTATATGACTACAAATTCCATTACTTTATGCAACTAAAAGGACAGAGGACTTTGCCAGATAAGGGAGAAATCCCAGAGCACTCTTATTAAGAACCTGATGTCAGTCCAGAAAGGGATGGTGTATATCTTGTTTTAAACATTCAACAAACCAAAGCTGAACAAAGGGAAAAATAACAAACTCAAGATGGCTTAAGTTCTGCTTCAAGGCATAGGCAGATTGCCATAGAGAGGTAGAGGAATAATTGTCTGCTAAGCAGACCTCATCTCTGAAACAGGCATAGCTTCGAAAAATAATAATACGAAGCTCAGACTATTCTTCTTCTGCTCGCTGAAGAATAAGAAGTCTAATATGCTGCAGGAGGTTATTCTAGAGAGAGTTTTATTGGAGATTAGCTTTCAAAATATTACCATAAATTATTTTTTAAGACAGTTAAGTGGGGCCTGGAAGTTTCTACGGTAGTATTCATGTTAAAACATTACTAAAATTAGAGGGCATAGATTTGCCTGTCTCACAGAGTTCTAGTGCCAGATACTGAGCTGTGTTAAGCTTTTAGAGAAAAGGCTTTCCTAGAAGCCTTCCGCTCCAGAGGCTGGTCGGATCCTGGCCACGGCTGAAGGTGACTCCTACCGATAGTGGATGTGGAGAAGGCAGCTCTTTCACCTGCCTGGAAGATCTCAGGTAGGGTAACACTGAGTCTAAAGGCAGCTGGATCTGAGCAGGATCGGTGAGTGAGCGACACAGAGCCAGGAGGGCTGGAGCAGAGGTAAGGAGCTCTGGAAAGGCAGATTTAGGGATCTTTGAGCAGACAGTTGTAAGCAAAAGCTGATGCCTCCCAACATGGTTGCGAGTGTGTGGCTCTTACTATGCCAGCTAAAGGTCTGAGTTCCCCAGCTTGACTTTCTCCATGCTCGGCTGAGCACAAGGTGGGACTGGAGAATATGCATGCAGGTATAATATTTTGCAAGTCCTCCAAATAACTCATGGGCCAGGGTAGCATGAGGGAAAAGGAGAAAAAGGGAAACGAGTTATAAGGGTAGTTTAGTATCGAGAGAGACTCATATAAGCAAAAATGGGAATCATGCGCTTTTTTCCTATGTCTCAACTAGAACACAGTCACAACCCTGGGGAGCCGGAGTCGTCAAAGCCCCTCTGAAGATGCCTCTGGGAGCCCACTACATCACTAGGTAGTTAGTGACACCCAGTGACACTTTGGCACATCTGCCTTGCTGCAGATGACATACAGTCACTTTTGAAAAATCCCTTCTTTGTGAATGAAGATAAAGACTGGGAGAGTGTTTTAAATTTGTATATTTATTTTCCTGGTTGGTAAAGAGAAGCCTTGAAAGAGACTCGAGAGTGAAGTAGAATAATCAAGCAACTCATTGATCTAAAGTTAATCTGCTGCAACTGCCTCAGCAAATGTTAAAAATGGTCTCCTTTCCTCCTTTCTATAACCGAGGAAACGGCTTCTGCCAATATGCCTCTAACACCAGCAGCCCTTGGCGCTTTTGTCAAACACGCTCTGTGTTTGAACAGATCAAATGAAACTCATTTGTTGTTATTGTTTAAGATTAAGCTGAACTTATAGAATTACTCTGGCATTATTAGGCCAGTTTCCTAGAACAAAAATAGAATTAAAAAAAAAAAAAAAAGAGGAAATTCTGTTTATTTTTTGTTTTAAGGCTCGGTGCTGAGGTTTGAGTCTCTGCTGTTCTCAGTGGTGAATTATACAGTATTGTATTCTGCAAAAAAGCACCAAGAAGCTGTCTTAAAACATTATGAATGTTATACAAAGGTTCTATGTAGTATACAAAGCATTCAGAATGTTCCCCAAATGCACAGAAGGTGTGTTTCTGGTGCAAAGTAAGAGCAAATCGTGCCTTTTAGCTTTGGGCTCTGATATGGAATCTGTTCGAACATGAGCAGGTCACTTAAACTGGCTGTCTGCTATTCCATCTGCAAAATGAAGCTATGGAGTGCCTGAAGTACCCAGGGAAGCCAGAAAAGGTATCTACAGGCAAAATATTTTGGTGCTGACCTGCTGGGATTCATGCAAGCTGAATTTTGCTTCTGTGCTTTCACTGGTGGGAAGCATTCAAAATACGTTTTCCACCAAACCATGAGCAGTTATAATTTTCTTAAATGAAAACTCATCAGTCCTCTAAGTCGTCTTGAAAATGAGCTGTGGCTCACAACAATTATTTTCATGGACTCTCAGAGCAAGTCAGGTTGGAAGGGAACACGGGAGGTCTCTAGTCCAGCCTCCTGCTCAAAGCAGGGCCAACACTGAATTCAGACCAGGTTGCTGAGGGCTTTGTCCAGTCAGGGCTTGAAAACCCAAGAGACAGCACATCCTCGCTCGGCCCCTGTCCACTGCAGTGTCATTCTTACAGGGATTTTTTTTTTTTTCCCCCTCCTTGAGTCCAGTCAGAACCTTGCCAGCTCCAATTTATGCCCACGTCTGCTGTTCTCCCACCACGCGTCTCTGCAACAAGCTCAGCTCCACCTCTCAGTCACTTTCCCCGAAGTGCTGGGGGCTGCTGTTAGGCCCCCCCAAGGCACCCCTTCCCCGGGCTGAACAAACCCCAGTCCCACAGCCTCTTCTCACAGGGCAAGTGCTCCTGCCCCGACCAGCTTGGTGGCCTCCCCTGAACTCCCTCCAGGTAACTGATGGGTTTTTTTGTACTGGGTGTCCCAAACTGGATCCAGTGGTCTAACAAGTGCTGAGTAAAGGGGACTAATCACTTCCCTCAATCTACTATCTATGATCTTCTTGATACAGCCCGGGATGCTGTTTGCCATCTTTGCAGCCCTGCTGGTCCATGTCCAGCCTGCTGTGCCCCAGGGCCCTTTTGGCAGAGCTGCTCCCCGGCCAAGCAGTGCCCAGCCTGTATCGCTGCAGGGGGCTTGTCCTCCCCAGGTGCAGGGCTTTGCATTTGTCCCTGTTGGATTTCACGAGGTTCCCGTTGGCCCATTTCCCTGGCCTGTCCTTGTCCCTCTGGATGGCAGCCCTGCCCCCTGGCATACCAGCTGCAACCCTTGGTTCGTTGTCATCCACATACTGGTTAAAAGAAAACTTAGTCTAAATTGAAAAATAAATCTAAGCACCAGTGGCCTCTGTTCATCCTGCATGTCATTCCACTAATTTTGCTGAATTGAACAAGAAGTTTCTTTAGAAATGTTTTACAAGGAGAGTTTTCCTTGAGTTTAAGGAAATTCACTGCTCTGAAAGCCTTTCCTGTCTTTGTTTTCATCAGTGAGTAAATTACCCCTCTAGCTCCTTTAGATCACATGTACCTGTGGACCACAACTTTCTTCAGTTAAAAACAGAAAAGCAAACAAATATTACATTCTTCCCTACCACCACCATTTCAGGGTGAAGTTAAGTTCCAAAGAATATTTGTTCTAAAAAAAATGAGCCAAGCCTGGAAAAATCAATACATTGACAGAGGAAACTTTGTTTCTCTGATTCTGCCGGAGGATGCAGGCGTTAGGTTGTATCCCACTTGGTTTTAGGTTTTTTACTAGTTCTGTATTGCCTGGAGCTCAGCCACTAGTGAGATACTTGGTAGAGTTAATGCTTAAACCACACAGAGGATTTTTTTGTTTTATTTCTTCAGTAAAGCATATCCGTGATGTTTAGCCAGCACATGGAAGCTTTATATATTAGCAGAATCTTTGGCTTTTGACCCCACAATAGCTACGGATTGTGCTGAATTTTGCTTCCACTTCAAAGCAACCTTGCAGGCAGGTATTGTAGGGTGTTTTCTCTTACTGCAAGACTGAAGCATGCCAAAATCTTGAATGCCACAGCGTCCTGATGAAATCCCCAAACAAACGTAATTCACTACCAATCTTAAAATGCTATTCTACTCTAGAGAATGACTATTCAAAAAAGGTCCTTATTTAATCAATAGAGTAACTCCCCGCGTACATTCAGACACATATAAAATCTATTAGTGACAACATGATGGGTTTTATTGCTTTTTACTTCTATTAGCATTGCGGAACCAATTCAGCTTTGAGCAAGCTGGAATCTCCACCTTCCTATGTTATATCCACCAAAAATAATAGCTGGCCCAGCGCAGAGGCTCTCGGGCACCTGAGTGCTATCAATAATGGCACCGTTAACCCAGGTTCTGGTCAGTAACCGACCCTGACCACTGAAAGCGCTGGGACTGCACAGGTTTTACTGAGACCGTTATTTCAGTTTACAGGGCTTTTGCTACTATGTACACTGTACCAGGACAGAAGAAACCCAGCTTAAGTCTGACCCTACGTTGTGTGTGCAGGTTAGGAAATTATTGCATTTTTCATTTTCCAGCTGAGTACTGTTGCTGCATTAATATAAAGTCCCATTATAATATTTTTACACAGCTGATTTCTGTGTAGTAGAGTTATATTAAAAATTGGGAGGTGTCATTCAATTTGCTTAAGGAGGTGATCATTTGGATACTGACCTCCAACACCTGCAAAATTGGATGGAAAAAGAGAATAGAACCTGTGTGCCTGCAGCATTCTGATCTGTTTCTGTGGCTGGTAAAGATACAGCCTGAATCTGTATTACTGGAAAAACAGCATTACCTAGAGGAGAGAGGAACTCAATTAAGGAAAAAAGGAAAAAAAAAAAAAAGCCAAACAGATTATCTTAAAAAGTTTAGATGAAATTCTGAGCAATCTTGCTTATTTCATCCCATATCAATTCTGGTTGTCTAGTGTCAAGGTTTCACAAAAATAGACTTAAAAGTAGCAGTTTGGATTTTGATTACAGCGCTGTGATTGACATGTCAATGGTGATAGGTCTGTGATAAATCCTTTTTAGACTACAATAGAAGTGGCATCATACTCTGCAGTTACTGGACGTGAGATGATACATATCCCTCCAAGCCAGGGTTCCAGACTGGATTTTGATTTTGCACACCTCAAAATTCAAGGGAGTTTGACTGAAGGGGTTTGACTTGGTTTCACTGTTAGTGGATGCACTGTAGGAAGCTTCCAGCCCTAGCAGGTCATGGTCGAGATGGCGGGGTTAGGTGCTGCTGGAGACACAGGGGCCGGTGCCCTGGGAAGCAGGGCAGGCTGCGTTTCAGAATAGGATACAGAGAGGAAGGAGGGAGAGTTCTTGACGTTCCCATGTGCAGCCCAGCATGCCATGGTCAGAAAGCAGAAGAACTACCGACAGATTAAAACTCGGAGCGGGGGAAGTGAATTTGCAGCTCAGGCAGTCTGTACAAGGAGATAATGATGTTAATTCCTGTGAGTAGTGAGCTGGGTTCTGATCAACCTTGTGTACGCAGGTGTACTCCAGAGATAGCAAGGAGCAGAAAACCAGGTTAATTACTATTTTTAGCAATGCACTAAGGGCGGACTGGACAAGTTAGCACTATTTCCCTGATGAATGTTAGATTGCGGGTGGTCAAGGAGCACAAACATCTGAGATGGCAACTGCTAATTGAAAACTCTGCATGAGCTGGAGAGAGGCAGGTTTTATCCACAGGAGAACATACCCAGTCCCTCACCATGAGAATCACTCTGGTCCTATACCCTACCATCCCTTCAGCGTCCTTCAGGTGCTCCAGACCAAGCTTTGCCCTGGTGAAAGGCACCCAGCTGCTAAATGCCAGGGGAGACCTCCCCTCAGAGCCAGTGCTGCCTCTGGTACCAGCTCCCAGAGCCAGGAAAGTAGTTCCCTCTCGATGGCATGAGAAATCCTAGGCCTCCTGTGCTCAGTTATGGGGCAGGAGCAGGGATATAAAAAAAGAGGGCAGGGACAGTGGCTGTCCCTAGTACTTCTCTTGAGTAGAGGAAGGGAGGAGGGGAAATAAAGCAAAACCAAAGCAGATATGCCCAATTCCTGAAGACTGCTTCGAGCAGCCCAGAAGAATGGCTATAGGACATCCATGAGCAGGAGGCCGTGATGGCTTAGGGACACCTGAGGCAGAGGCAGATAAGCACTGAGGAGAGCCTGGGGGCAAAGAGAGGATACTCTTGCTATTAAAATATCTTACTGCAGCCCTTGTTATCATCAAGATGTGGGTCAAGTGTCACAGAGAAAACAGAACCCTGACCACCAAACTGTATTAGAGAGTTGTCTTGATTGCCAGGTAGTGAAGTTAGTGATTCGGTCGTAAAAATCCTGTTGCCATGCTCTGTTCTTTTGCATCACCTGATCACCTCTGTATAATTCAGAAACTTTATCAAATTATTCCTATCTTTCCCTCTCTTTGCAAGTTGCAACGCATCTGTCGGACAGTGGTCTCTTTCTCTATTATCTGCTCCAGTTGTCTTTACAGACTTAAGACACCCTGCTGAACCAGAGTCTCTCCTGAGATACAGTTATCATGGGAGAAAAGCATGCTTCCTGGTTTTCTCCTTGCCTGGATTTCTTCTGCCTGGGATCCCATAAATGGGATGGAAAGAAGGGTGCTTACCTTCACAAAGCACTTTTTACTTTGGTAGGAGTAGAGATATGTGACTCTCAGACCTACACCGCATCATCTGAGTGGGTTGAATCTGGGGTGACTTTTGTCATGTGCGAAGCAGGACAGTTTCAGTATGTGTCTAGGGCCCACGCAGTCATCTCCACAGCACGCAGATTAGATGGGGGAAGATGCGCTAAGACAGCACTGTGGAGTGCAACAAATATTTTAATGTGAGATAACCCTCTACAACAGTTTTGAATAACAGTTTCTTAATACAAATACTTATTCTTCCTGTAGTTTTATAGAGTTTCTCAGAATGTCTCAAACTAGTCCTGGGTAATGCATAGTCAGTTTATTAATGAGTTCTGGAGGGCTGGCTGCTAAAGGTGTTACTGGCTGCCCTTTATTTCTACTTGCTAAGCTGTATGAAAAGAACCTTTAAAATACCTCAAATCCTCGCCTGATAGTCTCTGTGATTGCTGATGCTATCACTGACAGAGGGATATTAGGCAGGCCTTGGAAGAAGAAAGGCAGTTTGTAAAACCGATTGTTTCAAAAGACTTCTCCCAATTCAAAACCAGAAATTACGAAAAGGCTGAGTGCTCTTGCCTCCCTGATGGGACGCAAGCTTCCAGAGTGGCTCTCGGCAGCTCCACACGTGCCGGTTCAGCTTACTGTGTTCGGTGATGGATCAGCTGCTCGCGCTGTAAGACAGTTAAAGGTGAGGCTAGGACTACAGGCGCGGGCAGCTTGTAAACAGAAAGATTTTTTTTCTTTCCTTTTTTTGCAAAGGAAAGGAAAATGTGTATTTTTTTTATTCTGAAACTGCCTGCCGGTGTTATCGAGGAAGGGTATGGATATAAGGAGCAGTGGCGTTGATCTGGTGGGGATTCAGTCTGTTGCTGCAATTCCCACAGTGTGGTGTGCTGTCTCTGACATGCAGCTCCCTCTCTGTCAATAAAAATAAATATCCATCTGAAGTTTGTAGCCAACAGAGAATTTCTGTCATTTGAATCTTTTATGAGTTTACCCTAGCTGTGCTCATTCTGTTTTGCTCTTCACTAAATTTTCTAGAAGACCTCATTGACTCTCCATGAGTTTTTTTTCAGGCTGGCCAAGCTGAGTGGCTTCTCCAGTTCAAGGTCCCTGTCAGGGGATTCCCAGAGAGGTGCTCTGGCAGCTGCATAGCAAAGTGATATCTTGTCAGATGCATAAGAGTTAGAATTACTTCAGTTGTTTTCTAATGTCAGATTTTCCATCAGGAAATATCATTTTGAAAACTAGACTTCCTATGGGAATATATCAATTTACACACAATACCGGGGTCTTTTTCAGTCTGGGAGAAAATGAAATGTTTTGACTCTACCACAATGAAGCATTTGGATCATTTACTTCATTTGCAACTATACTATAGTATACTTTACTGTAAAATTGACATGAAACACTTAAAATTTAATTCCTTTACACAAAAGCATTTGTTCCCAAGCTGTTTTCCTATACCAGATTTTATTTCCAGGAAACTTCAGATTTATTCTTGTTCATTCCAACATGTGGAATGGAAAGAAAGAGAAATCATGGAGTTCCCTGCAAAGCAGAAATTCAGATTGCTGCTCAGATCCAGCACCTATTCAGTACCACGGGTATTTGAAAGACCAACTGGTGCATAGCTGGAGTACCACACAAAGCAAACAAACAAAAAACCCCAAGGGCTGAAATCTGTTCCCAGTAAATATTTGAGTAATTTCAAAGTATTCATCAACTGCGGTCTGTCCATGAACAATTTGCAAACAGCCAACAAGTGCCAAATTTCACAAACAAACTGTTCATTGCAAATAGTTTGCCTCTTCACTGTGACTGAGATGTGTGTCATTAAGAAGCCAACTGTTCTCCTTAAACAATATTTTACCCTCACCATAGTAAAAACTGGATGTGAGGAGCAGGACATTAGAGTTTAAGGGAAGTGATATTTTGAAAACCTTGCTTAGACATTTCTTCATAAAAAAATGTACTGCATTTTATCCAAGGATTCCCAAGCCCAGTGAGCATCGTTACTTCCATTTTAGTAGCAGAAAACACAAGGCAAAAAGAGAAACTATGCAATTTATCTTAGATCCCATTGCAGATAAGAAGAGCTGGGAATGGAATTAGCTCTCTCGAGTTCCAGTTCACGAAACAGTACCTATGGGATGATAAGTTGGCTTTTATTTATAATGGGTATTATTGTGGTACTCATCACAGAAGGCACTGTATAACTCAAAAAAAAAAAATCAACTTACCAGTTTCCATAGCAGACTTACAATAGAGGTCTGTGTGCTCTTCCTTTTCTAGATGAGGAAAATAAGGCATAGATTGAAAATTGTTTTACAGCATTTGGGGCTGGCAGTGCTGTCTCAGCCTTTTCTGGCCTCCTCTCTCTTAATTTGCCGCTCCTTTCATCATCTCTAAATTCACCTTTAGAGCAACTGCTGAAAGTACTTTGATTTCAAGACATGCACAGAGATAAAACATTCCACACTCAAAGACTAAAGGTAAAACTAAAACAAAAAAGCCCCCGAACTGAAGCAGCTCAGTGAAGGCAGCTGGCGATGATTCCTCCTTGACTATTGCTAAAGGAGCGTTACTTGCAAGCACCTTCTCCCAGGAGGACTTTCTTGGGGCAAAGCCATGGGAGGAAGTCTTCTTGAAGAGGTGTCATCTGTCATGACAAGTTGCCTGTCCTGATGAGTCTGGTGCTGAAACCGCATTATGATGACTGATGAGGCCGTCCGGAGCAGTTAACTCAGCCGTTTGTAATCATTTCTCTTACAGGCCTTTTGGTAATCACTTTGGGAAATTCTTTTTGAACAGTGCAGATTCTGGGGGGAAGAGAAGCGAAGTCATTTCTCTTGTGTAGGAAAGGATTTAGATACACATAAACTTAGGGAAAAATGAAAAACAAAAATAGGTATCAAGTATCTTACTGTCCTTCTAGATATTCCTGGAAGGCTATTCTGTTTTATTTTTGTGTAGATTAAAGCCCCATCCACACACTGGCTCTGTTCCAGCTGCTCAGAATTTCACTTTCACAAGATAGAGTGAAGTCATTTGGCAGAGCCAGGGCTGGACTACCAGAAGTGGGGACCTCTGGGGAGAAGGAAACAGGAAAGGTTGTTTTCTTTTCTAAACTTTGCTACCGCTTTGCGATGTGAATTTGAGCAGGTCATTTGGCAGTGATAGCTTAACGGCTGGACTTGATGATCTTAAGGGTCTTTTCCAACCTTAACAATTCTATGATTCTATGATTTAATCCCATGGTTTCATAGTGCCCTTACACATAAGAGGTACATAATTATTCAACAAATCCATTGTGTCTGTTTTTTTCCGTGTGGTTCATGTCTTCTACTAGTTGTTATGTTTCAGCTCTGTATGGGCCAGCTTTTCAGCCCAGCCCTTCTCACCAGTTTTGCCACATCTGAGGAAGGCTGGAGCAGAGGATAGTGGTGGCTGGTGGCATCGGCTGCTTTCCAACATCACTCACCTCTCTTACGCGAATGCTGAGGATTAGTTAACATTTAAGATCTTTGGAAAGCAGCTATACAGAGCAAACTTGTGCCATGGTGGTAAAAAACAAAACAAACCAAAACAAACAAAAAAACCCTAAAAAAATCAGAGTATCTCCAGAGATATTGCTTCTTGTTTTTCTTTTGCACCTGAAAAACAGAATGACGAGTAATTTCCCTTTTACAGTCTACTCATAGTCAGCTCAGAGGTGTCTGTCTCGGTGAAGACAGCAGTTTCTCGTGCCTCGCTCAGGTGCTTTATGGCCTTCATTTTGGCAGCGCTTGCAGGACTTCCTTGAGAAGTACTTTCACATCTGAATACCCCACAGTTGTAGTCAGAGATGCTGTCCTTTACCTTAAGCAAAATTAAATGTTGCAATGAAAATAGACAATATAAGCACATTGGCATCTTTCCCAGTAAAGGGAATATGAAGTAGTTTTTATTGTTACTGCCAAGACAGCTGTGTTTTAGATTGAAATAGTCATCGCAGCCTTTTGCTATTTCTAGAAATAATGCAGCTTGCCTACCAATAACAAATGTCTAGTATTTTCTCTGGTACCAAAACACCCTCCACGTATGTTGCTGTTCTGCAACACTGTATCTTAACAGAAATGCCTAATACAGCAAATAAATGGCTGTAGCCATACAAATGGCAGGGAATTCATAACTGTCACTGCTTCACAGTTTGTGTCTGTTGTACATGTGTAGGGCTTCGTATAATTCCTCAGTGTTCACTTTATGTTTTGACATGGCAGGAATATTTTAAAAGTTTCTTCGTCTAAAATGCCATCTTTGGATCACAAAGTTTCAGAATTATTCCATGTATTAAAGCTGGACAAAGCCTCTAGAGCTGTGGTGACCTTTCTAAAGGTGTCCCCTCTGTCCGCATGGTACAGTCGAGGCACAGTCTCTATGGGAGACATCACTTCAGGATTTCTGCCTCTTTGTATGGGAAATCTCCAGCTTTTAACTGAAGTTCCTATATTTTATTTCTTTTGCTTGTGGCCTGTTTTAAATGTGAAAGTGATGTCTGATTTCAAAAAGGGTGATGTCTGATTTAAAAAAACGCCCCTGGATTTGTATTTCCATACGTGGGACCATTATTGAGCCTTCTGCCAACATTATCTTTCACATGCGCTTGTGCAATAAACATAGAATTTCCCTCCTTTCACTGAAGCAATAATAGTAATAATGATAGTAATGGGGGAAAATAAGGCTGACTTATGCCACTGCTGTTGCTTTCTTCCAAATAACCAGTGTTCACTGGCCACCGTTTGCAGCTGTGATTATTGAATGGTTCCAGGCAGTGGGACAAGGCCAGCTTGCTCCTGAGGTGGGCTTAGGCCAGGTGGTGGTGCATGAGCGACTGTTTTGGACATTGCCCCACGCTCTTTGAGGAGGAAGGATGGTGCACATGTCCAAAAAGCTTTTTTCCCAGAGCACTGTGAAAGAAAGGGGTGTATCTAGCAGTAGTATGGGATACAGGGAATGTGAGTTCCCAGGGAAACCTGGATAAATCAGCTGGAGTGAACTAAAGACACCTCCCAAATTAAGTCAGGCTGAACTGGGACCTTTTGAAATGTCTTGTGTCTGTATTAGAAATCATAGGAAGAAAGTTTGTCCTTCCTTCATATATGAAATTGGTGTGTGAAAATGAATTTTTTTCTCCTCTCCACCCTCATCCCCATCCAAGCTCAGTGCTGCAGTGCAATGGAAGAGGGTTTTAAATGCTCAGGTCATGTGTGACTGGGGGGACATTTAGTTGCTATATATGAATGCAAAAAATGTTCCCTAAACTTTGTAACTAATGTCCCCAGAGCCAGAGATACTGACGTCGTATGAAAATGAGGCAGAAGTGAGTTACCACCATTTGCATCCTGATCAAAGACGATGTCTCTAAAAGGTGATGCTGGCTGCTGCCTCTGTGGGTGAACAGCCTCCTGCAGACCACAGAGATTCAGATCTGCACCACAACCTTCAAATACTCATTTCCCCGACATTTAAATGTTCAAGGAATTTTTGCATGTAACTTTGTCCGCGGAAACTTAAGAAATGTGGAGACAAAAATAAGTGAGCATTGAATGCCACACCTTGAAAACAAGAGACACAGATCAAAAGGCAGATGTTGAGAAAAACGTGAGCTTGTATTAAAATTTGCAGGGACTGTGGGCCACTGAGTATCTAAATATCTGCAGCTGTGTTAAAGTAGTTAACTGCTTAGAGGTGTAAGTTTCTATATGCATCCTGGTTTAGTAAGTCAATGTAGTACAAAAGAGGCTTTTAAGTGTAGGGAGAGCAGTTTTTTTCTGGGTTTGTTTGGTTCTTTTTTTCCTTAATCTTAAAATGATATAGGAAGTGTGTGGATCTGATGAGAGACTCCAACTGGGTGTATGTGTTAAATATGGAAGTAGCTATGCAAAAATCCAAGGTAAAGGCTCTAGATGGTTTGAAGTCAGTATGTGTAATGAATTATTAAAACTTTGTCAAAACAAATGCTATTTTTTTTTCCTTGAAAGCCTGGCCACTGTGCTTCTAGAGGTTATGTTAACTGGGTACGGAATAAGGGGAAGTACATGGAGAGGAGTAATCTGAGACACGCAAATAGATGGACACTGAGAATACGTGGGATTGGGACCTCGCTTGTGACAGATGAGAATCATACTGGTATAGCATATATAATGGTATGGCAATCATACTGGTAAGCAACTGCTCTGAAGTCCTTTGAATGAGGAACACTGTAATGGAGAGTCCTTCTAGGGGCCAGTCCAGCAGGCACTGAAGGGCTCCCGATGACTGGGAGCGGAGGAACTCTCTAATGTTGACACACATGGACCAAACGTTAATACTGCCTCTCGGTTGTTTTGTTGGAGGTTCCTCTAAGCTACAGTAGACAAATAGCCCAGACAACAGCGGAAGGATCGCTTTATTTTTACACGTACAGAAAAAATTCAGAACATCTGCAACCTGAAGTACTTTAGCGTGCCTTAGCAGAAAGGTTACCAACTGCACAGATTTTATCTTGCGCTTTCCCGCTGTCTGCAGTGTCTGGAGGTCTGTCCGTGCTGCAGGAAACAGCTGGGCATAATGGCTTCTGGTTTTCCCTGCACAGCTGGTCAGTAATTCGGAGGCATTCGTTATCAGTTCAAAGCCAAGTATTGCCCTGTGTTGAAATACCACTGCCCCAGAAAGTCACCACCCCAACACTTTTTCCAGTTGTGATCCTAAAATATCTAAAAGCTGACAGAATGCACGAGCATCCAAAATTCTGAATGTGCGTTTGTACGTGGAGCTTTGCTGCTGAAGGGCTTTTCCCTTTTGTTTAGCAAAGCTGCAGGCTAGACGGGCAGGAGCAGCACGTCCCCTGCCGCAGTCCTGCCGCTAGCCTCAGCTTTTGAGGGGAGAAACCAGAGCTGAGAGCAGTTCAATTCCTAACACTCAGTCCTTTGTTTTCTCTCTGTTGCCCACAGAGATGCTTAATTGTGCTGTGAAAGATTATTACGGCACAGATCAGTCTACTGTTGGATTTTTTTAAAGGTTTCTTGTACGCACGCAGATGAGTGACAATTTTAAGCCATTCCTAGTCTGGTCTGTAATCGAGACCCTGAGCTCTTTATCAGTGATTCATTGCCGTTTTGTGGTGTCTTACTGGGCAGGTCTTCAGCAGCTGCAGAGCATCCGAGATGCAGTAATATGCTCTAGATGGCAGTATATTTTTAAACTATATTAGTTGAGCTGGGTAGAATATAAGCTTGGTCATTTTAATTGTTATTTTTAATGCTCTTTGCATGCCACTTGCTTTCAAAGTAGAAATTAAAAAACTTCTTAGATTTTACAATATCTATTGTAAAATACTTGTTTTAGCCCACCAACTTAGCAAATACTAAGAAGAACTAACAGAAAGTGGCAAAGAAAACAATATTCTTTCCCCCTGCATTTTTAACAGGAAAATGTGGATTTTTTTTTTTTTCCCCTGTAATAAGCAGCAACACATGATACTTTGTTAATATTTCCCTGTCACAGTGCCTTTGTGGAATTGCAATTTGGGTGTTTCATGCTCCTCTTCTTCCAGAGCCGAGGTCTGCTGATCAGAGCACGTCTCCCAGACTTAGCACAGACTCTCCTTGCATCCGTAAATGTCCACGGGATGTGGTAGTTAGAGGGCCTGCCTGGTTGGTAGAAAAGAACGGGGCCGTGGAGCACCTGTTTGCTGATTGAATTAGTCAGTTTTGAGGCATTTGGTTTTTTTCAATCAAAAGTTCATATTCCCTGTGAAAAGGAGATGGCAAAAAATACATTGCTAACAGAAAGGGGTTAAAAGAAAATTTTAAATAAGCCTTACAAAGACAAAAAAAAGTAGTCAGGGCCAGAAGGATAACACAGTTGTGGAGTTAAACGCGGTTTTATTAGTGACACATGCTTCACGTACAGGAAGCGCACGCTACTCCCAAGCTTACTCATCAAGCATCTGCCAGTCAGCGTTGTTGATGGCTTCTGTGCCTCGTGCGGTACGTTCGACTGAATCCCCTATCCGCCGGTCTGCTACAGCCCACTAAATGCAAATTTCTTCTCTGCAGCAATCCAGCACAGGTTTGGTGACACACATACTATCGTTTATTTTCTCTCATCAGGCTTTCAATATGACATAAAATCATTGTAACGTAATACATTATTAAATGTATTTTCTAACTGAAAAAGATAAACTTGGCAGACTGTCAGCGAGCATTTTCATACTTCAGAAAAGGTTTGTAAAAAGAAACCCTGGAGTATATCCACCCATTAGTGTAAGTAAAGCTCACCAACTATTCAGAGCAAGAAACTGCATGGAATGAGCTTGCCCTTTGCCTCGTTCTCTGGCTTGACTGTAAACAGAATGTGAATTTTGCTTCTGAATGTCATTTAGACAATGATTTGTATGAGCATAGCTGAGTCTATGGATTATTCACAAAGCGTTTACTTGGACCGTTTGTTGGTTTTGGTGCTGCTTAGTCACCTCGATACAATGTGTTCTTTGCGCTTTCATGGATGACCGAGTACGTTTGTAGACGGGAAGAGGAGGAAAATGGAAGTTTCTAAGAGGCTGTATGAGTGTGTTAGTGTGATTGTGAGGCTCATTTGTGAATTTGAGAGCTCACAGGGAATCCTCAGGCAAACTTTTTTCCCCTGGTTGCATCCCTTTACCCCCCAAAAACTGAAACCAAGAACTGTTGCGGAGCCAGGAGCTCAGGAATCCTTTGCAAGGACCTCTGGGGCGTACGCTCTCAGCTAGCCAGAGGCAAGCCTGAACATCTTGCTGGTCAGGGCCAGCCAGGGCTTCATAAATGCCAGGGTCCTGAGAGCTCTTTTGCAAGATGGAGAGGTTGGGCTTCAGGGCCCCGCCGTGTTGGATCTGCCTTTTCCCAGGAGGTCCCTGACCTGCCCCTGGTTCAGAGGAGAAGTCTGCAGAGGTTTCCATACCTGGGGCAGTCAGCTGCCTCTAAGATTTTTGGTTTGTTTTAATGAAATGAATTTGGCTTAGTCCCGAGTAGATCTGGCTTTTTTTTTTTTTTTTTTTTTTTTTTTAGTTGGGGGGAAAAGATAGCTGTGTAATATCCTTTGTGTGGAAAATGGCTACCTTTTACTTAAAACTGGAATAACCTTTTCTGAAATGTCAGGCTTTCCCAGAGACTGGAAAATCCAGATCTTAATAGAGGCTGTTTCTAAACACATCATTGTAATATTTGCTAATAACTACTGTATTGATTGCTGTTATAAGCCAGAGCCACAGATACTACTAACGTTGATTTCTGATTTCCACGCAAACAAATATGAATAATTTTGAGATATTTTTCCAGATGTAGATGTAGCTGAAAGTATACCTTGATCTCAGTTATTCACTTACACATCTGTTGCAACTCTGAAATCTAGAGGACAGGTACATGCGGGTTTGTCACCTCAGACTTACCACTGAGAAACTGGGAATAATACAGCTCAGCAAAGTGAGAAAGCTTATTCACTGAGTAATGAAGCAATATCCAAAGGTAGTAATAAGCAATATTCAGTTACATGTAAGTACACTTTTTGGTTAAAAAAGGCATGGGTGTTTTGATAAAAATTCAATTACATTTCTGCTCTGCACAGAACTTTAGAAAACTGCATGTGTTAATTGCTGGAGATATTTCTTCCTTCTTCCAGAAAGGGCAAAGAAGGGAGGAAACACTGTTTGTGTAAAAATGATCCAGGTAGAAAGCTTTTCTTGTTGTTCCATTTTTACATGAACATGCAGGGTTATTCTATTAAAGAGGTATTTTTCATTAAAATAATACATAAATATTTTATTTAATGAATTTGTGGCTTTGAGGTTTCACTTCAGTACACACGAGCCATTTTCTATTTTTCTACTAAAACTCTTGGTGAGCTGAATGAATTTCACATCCCCTAAGGAGATTCCTTTGCACAAGTTTAAAACCAGAAATGTCAAATGTTCTCTTCAGGTGTACGTTTCTAGCAGTGATGGAGTACCTTGGGTCAGGATTTGGCCCTGGATATTCCTTTAGGCAGGAATATCAAAGAAACCTCTGTTGTACCTTGCCATACTTCTGGCTACTAAAAATGGAGCTGTCAGCTTCCAGTTGCTAATCCATTAATTTTTTTTAAAAGGTTAGGGTTACTGTTGACAAGTGACAGAGCACCCTGGTACAAACAACTGGAATGGGAGGTTAGCATATTTAAAAAGAAGGAGACCATTTTCTTAGTGCTTTTTGGCTTCAATATGAATTGTTTTGGAGAGGGGAAAAACTTTATTTTGTAAAATGGCTACAGTGTAGTCTACATTTGCATTACCCTTGCTGCACAAGAAGCATTTGTTTAGCTGATACAGTCTTCTGTAATTACCTTTCTGGACATAAAATGCCCTGGGGGTGGAAGAGGAAAGGTCTCTCCTTTTCCTAACCTATAGCTCACTCTGAAATCAAATCATTCCTCACTGTGAAGAGTAGCCTCTTGGCTATACAAAAACCTTTTACCCAGCATCTTTCTCTGAAGATAACTTAATTGGGAAAGATTCATAACTTCTGATACAATCTTCTTGTCTTCAAGTTCAGACCAATAGCCCAAGCAAATCATTTGAGATGAAGTTCCAAAATTAATCCTAAAGAATATGAGAAAAAGGAGTTGTTAGGTTAAAAGGAATTGAACTGAATCCATTCCGTTCTTTAAAAGTGGAGAAAAACTTTCAATTTTTTATGTTCTCTCTTATGCACCTCTTGCTGCTGATAGAGGGGAGGTTCAGGTGCTTCGACTGCCCTGTCTTCTCTGCTCAGATGTTCAACTTGATTTTTTTATCTCAATTTACTGCATATATTGGTGACGGAGGGAACATTTCCACTTAGCTGAGGCTGAAGGTAGGCATGATTTCTGAAGAATGCAACTTGTAGTGCGTTACAGTTGTCAGAGGTGTTTTTCTGGAGGCGAGGAGTGCCAGGGAATTTGGGGTAGAGCAGCGGATCGTTGTGTTACCGACTCCCAGGTAAGGCTGCTCAGGGTAGTCACAGTGATTTAATTTTGAGTTCTGTGGCTGCAGCGTTAGGGTGAGAAATGCCTCTCCGTGACTTTCTCTCAGGTTATTTTGCCACGGGAACAGAGATGGGGAGCAGGTCAGTTTTTCAGGATTGCGACCCCAAGGCTTGGCGCTCTCTCAGTACTAAATGCATGACATCTGCATTCATTTGGGTCTGTTAGCGGTAAAGAGGCCCCAGAGTTCTTGTCTGTGGGAGACCCGTGATCTGCGTTTAGGATGTTAAATCATTCCCCATTTTGGAGAGTCACTGGGTACAGATGTTAAATGACAGGGATATTGATACTGGTCAGACATCTCACATCAGGCAAAACACACATTGCTTTTAAAACCAGCTTATTTCAAGGAGCTAATTTTTTATTACTATTCTTCTTTTATTTATTATTTTATATTAGCATCAAAGTCAGCACATTTGTTGGAAAAAATCTGCTTTTAGCAACTATTATAACTATTGTAATGAAACCTGACATTATCCACCACAACCAGCTGTATCAGGGGTTACTGAAAGACGTGTCAACTATGTCTTCATGTTAGGAAGGAAAAGCCAATATAACGGTTATTCCATAGTTACCTATCACTTCATCATTCACAGTTGAAGGCAGGACACTAGGTTTGATACCTGCCCTCATAAATCACTGGCCTGATCTTCTGTGTGCGCGACATTCCAGACAACAGTAGGGGATATTTAGTAATTGTACCATAACTTTGCATAGAGACCAGGTTTAATTGAGCCATTAGGGATATTAAATTTTTTCCACTCAAGAATGGCTTACAGTACAGCGTGAAGTCCATTCTTATCTTGAAGATTATTGCTCTAAGCAATGAGCAAAAGCTACAGCTCTTACATAAGAATGGTTATTTTTCTCTTGGTTTTGCTATCGTTACTCAGTTACAGGAGTGTGCTAAAAATGAGATTGCACAGAGAACGAGATAGGGCACAACTAACACTTGGTATTTAAGCTTCTGACAAGTCCCTCTCAAATTTTCAAGTTTTTCTTCAGTGGAAGTGGGAAGCAGGGCTAAGCAGAGCTTTAACAGAATCAAAGCAGTGTTTTCCCCAAGGCTTCAGCCATTTCCCATGTTTACTATTATCCTCTTAAATGTGTCTTTTATTATCCGTTACTGTTTATCCATTCAAGAGGACAGTTCTTCAGCACTTTGAATTAATTATTACTCTAAGTTAGTTAATTCCTATTGTTACAGAAAGTTTTACCAAACTTTTATTGGGAGGTATTATCAAATTGTTTTGCTGTTATTACAGCGAAGCTTAGTATTGCACCTAAACTTAAAGAATTCAAGTAAGCAACGGTAGTATTCTTGACAAAAATATTATTTAATAGATCAAAAAATGTACTTTTTATTTTCTTTCTGAACAACAAATTCTTTATGGCTTCTCTGAGAAATCGGAGCATATTCAGCAGTCCAGAGGTTTATTTTGTTCCAAACCTTCCAAACACAAGTTTTGCCTGCCTATAATTTTTACAAAGTTAAATCCTACCTTTCCCCTGAGGACCTCAAAAAATGAGATGAGAATACTCAAGATCCTGTCACCTTCAGAAAATCCAACTTAAACATTCACAGGGAAAATCTGTGCTTTCAAAGCTTATAGAGTTCTGCTTTGCTCATTGACCTTGCATGTTATTTCAGATACCGTTTCTCTTTGCGCCTCTAATATCACTGTGGTCTTGCAGAGTTAGTGCAGGTTTGTACAGATGCTCACCTGTTCTGGATCGCTGTAGTACTCTAATCCCCAAAAGCGTCTTTGAGATGCATTGGGTTGTTGAACAGGAGCTGGGTACACGTTTGCCTGTTCCGTGTATGGGATCTCCACGTGCTAATAAAACTTTAAAACAACAAATTGAGGGACTGAAAGGTCAAAGAGAACTTAGAATCAGTGTGATATTAAAGTTGACAGTTTTTCTAGGTGATGATAATTTTGCTATGTAAAGCAATTTATCTCCTGTCTACCTGTGCGCACACGTATCAGGAAGGAAGAACCGACCAAGAAGTAGTTGAATGTTGGGGCTTATTGCATGTGGTCTATAAAGCTGTTTAAGATCTTTGTGCATGATGTGTAGTATACAAACAGCTACGTCATACATAATGTTTATTTTTCTTTTTTTTTTTCATGAAAGGTTTGAGCACTTCCGATCGCCCAGCAAGCAGCCCTCCTCTTCCTCCTGGTTACTCTGCTTGGAACTTGACCTGGGTCATGAGAGATACATCCCCTTTCTTCTCCCATAGAGGACGACACGGTGAGTAGCATTTATATGTTATCCTCAAGAGGCCATAACTAACTGCCTAAGGATATTGGTATAATACTGGAGCAAAACAACACAAGTCAAATGATTCATGATAAAATATCCATACTGTCAGCCCCCAAGGGCACTAATAAGCCTTACTGCTCCTTACCAGCCCCCCCTGGGGCCTTCCTCCACCCTGCCCATGGGCCCAGGAGCCCCCTTTCAGCCTGGCCTGGGGTCAAGGCTGATGTCCCAACCTGATGGCCCACCACCATCTCCATGGAGGTGCCTGGTGACCTTGGTTGACCTGGCCTGCCCTGCTCCCTCAAAAACAAGGTCCCAGATTGTAATATGAGGGTGCTGTGTTGGAATCCAGTGATATTATAAAGAGAAGAGCTGTGTACCAAACTTATTTTTTCTTGCCATCTCCTTTTGTAACTCCCATCCCTTCCAAAATCTGGGAATCTGTTCTCATCTGTTCTCTGGTATGACCTGTTTACTGACAAACCATAGCCGTTCCACAGTGAAATACTATGATCGTAGTTAGGACCAGACTGCATAAGGCGGTGATATCTAATATGCAATCCAGAAAGTGACTGAGGTAGAATATATCTACTATATATCTACTACCAGTCTCTATGAGGGGAGATAAGGTGCTGAGAGGCTAATAAGATTTACTCACCCCAAGCCTGTAATTATCTGCTTGAGGGAAAAGTTTGACCTACCTATATGAAGGAGTCCCATATTTCTTCAAATTTATGTTGCAGCCTTTTATGTGTGCAATATATATTCTTTCCACTGGCATACAATATCTGCTCCTAGCTGTTGTATCTGCTTGAACGATGAGGACACACCAATTTCATTTTGGAAGGGACAGTAGTACAATCTTTTTTCTCCTCACTTGGCTTTCTCAGAAGTTGCAAGGATGATTTTTAATTTATCCTTTATTACTTCTTCCTAAACTCTTTCTGTTTCTCAGTAATACCATTCTAAGGGAAGACTTTGTTCTTAAAACCTAAAAGCATTGATTCCATCTGACAGCATCACATGGAGATAAATGTACTGCATCTAAGCAGAAATTATTTATTATGATTTTAGCTGGTTGCACAAGACCAAGTTCTACCACATTCCAACCATCTGTTTTGCAGCGAAAGGCAGGAACTTGATGACATGTTGCACAAAATACAGTCTTCACTCAGGACAAGCCTAAACTGTTTTCTCCCTCAGGAGGTGTTAATTCCAGACATGAACCTTGAAGCTAGTGGGGAATCTTGAAGAGGGGCAGGAGTTGTTTGATTTTTGCTAGTTTTGCACCTTAAGTTTTCCAAAAGTTGGCAGAACCTCCTCTAAATTAAAGAGGTAGCGGTGGCCCTCAAAGTCGCACATTTCAGACTGGAACGCCCCATAGCGTCGCTATGCGGACATACTGCCTGCCACTTCAGATACGCCGCCTGCGGAGGGCTGCTGTGGGTACGTGGAGTAGAGCCTGTAAGCATAGCCCAAGCCTAAGAGGGCAATTCTTAAAACCTCTCTCTATTCCTCTGCATACCTGCAGCTTTTAGGCACCTGAATGTTTATTAGTAAACTTCCCAGGGATCTCGATTTCTGCCCAGAACTGCTATGAGCATGCCGGGGATGGACAGTGCCTCTCGGCAGCTGACCATTGGCTCTGGGTCTGAGCAGCTCTGTGAAGATCACACAGGGACCCAGCAGAGCAGGGCAGAAGACAAAGTTAGACCATCCAAGCTCTAAGCATGTAACCTTGTCCCAGGACCACCCCTGCCTTCTGATTAAGTGGTTAATCCAAAATCACACAATAAATCATTAGCAGAAATAAAACCCAGCAGTCCTTTACTACTAGAGTGTTTTCTGTCAGCAGCTTTCCTCACTGCTCCCAGCATGATTAAGACTACAGAGTGCTCTATAAAACTTCTATCAAAACTTTGTTTGCCTAATCATCTGATGGGACCCATCTAATTAACTAGCTGACATTGCTGGAGTGGGGCGATATTAGTTGTCTTAATTACTTTTTTCCCACGTTCCGCTATTGAAGAAATCCTTTTGATTGAAAGGCTGAGTAAATTGAAATGTAGGGTCCCTCTTCCTCTGCCAAACTAAGTTCCCTGCTCCTATGGTCAGAATTAAAAATTCTGACGGACTGCCTCTCGTAGTTCTGGCAGGAACGGTGCTTGATGATATCTTTGAAACTATATGCAGCAGTCCGAAAAGATAATCACTGGCACAACAGGATACTTGAGCGCGATGCATTCACAAGACTTTTCTATCTTGTCTTGAGGTTTCTAGATTTGTCTCTATCCAAGCGTTGATTAATCATCTACCATCTCAGAGATGCAAAATCCACCTGCCTTTCAGAGAATAAAGACTTAAAAAAACACGACGCCAAAATTATCTGGGAATTCAGCCTGCAGGGCAGGAGGAGTGTTTAAATCTCCATATTTTTGTGTTTTCTTTTGTTCTCTTTGAAGTACACTCAGACTATTTTATGCAGCTAGAACAAACTTTTAATGCATTCCGCATATGTGGACTTATGGTAGCATATTAATCTCCCATTTGCAGCACTGATGGAACTCGGTCCTGAGGCTTACATGATTAACAGCACCCAGCCACATATTTCATTTCTTGTCCTGGTTGGTTGAATATTAATTTTCTCTTCTGTATAGATATTGTATAAGAAATCAATTGTCCACCGCGTAAAATCCATTAAGCTTCTGTAACAGGGGTTCCAGACGACAGGTGCCCCGTAAGGCCTGGAAGCCTTCATGCAATTAATACACCCCTCTCTGCCCCATCCTCTACATCCCCCGGGCCGGCCAACAACACTGCACCTGGAGCACAATCCCGGCCGGGTGCGGGGGCAACTGCGGAAAGCGCTACCGACTGGAAACCAATCGAATGCAGTTCAGCCCATCTGAATTCTGTTTTGAAAGAAGAACAGGTTTCATGAGAATAACGGGCATAAGGGTTGCCATGTTGGACCGTTTGGGAAACAGGAGATGGCTTTTGCTTTTTAAGTCCTCTTAGGCCGCCGTGCTGTCTGTGTGTCTCTTTGCCAGATCCCCCAGTAGCAGCCGAACTCCTTGGCTCTTCTGAACCAGCTTTGTGCAAAATACAGAGGTACCTCTCTCAGGCTGTGTCAGAATTCCGCAATATAGTTTGCAGATTTTTTTTTTTTTGCCCCCCCCCCCCCCCCCCCCGAAGTTTAGGAGATAGTGGTGGTTTGGATTCCAGAGTTAACTGGGACTAAAACTCAGGGGGAAATAGCAGATTCGGCTACCAAATGACTAGTGTGCTTAAAAATGTCTACAAAAGGTGAGTTCAGCAGAGGAGGAGCACATAGCTTCAAGAGTGTATAATCAGCTTTGATTTAATAGGTAGTAACAGCATAATCCAAAGGATGGTCTCTATTAACAGCTTATTAATAATTTCACTCAGCTCTATGTCTTCAGAAAACTAATTTGACAGAGTTGTTGGGTTGGTTTTTTTTTTTTACACTTTCTAATCAAATTTTGTCTGTGATGATTTCCTGAATTGGGTTTGCTAAAAAAAAAATAAAAATTTAGTGGACTAATTTTACTGTGGAATAATTTGGGGTCATTCTTGCTGTGTAATTGATGCTCAGTGGCATGGCAGTTACTCAGCGAGCTGTCAGATTATTAATTTTTTTCTCTGGTAGGTTGTGTGCAACTTGCTGAATTCAAGTACTCATGTGAGTGCATTCAAAATACCATCTCATTCATGTGAGCTGGACACCAGATAGATACTGCTGACACGAAACTCAATGAGTCTGAACGTCAAACAAAAGGGAAGATGGAGAGAAAATGGGCGCCAGCCAGACGAATTCGTGTTACAGTTAGGTTCCCATGACTACTTGTTTTATAAATCTACAACAAATCAGACTAATACTGACATCTTCAGAATGATAAAGCTATCACGATACTTGGCTCAGCATGGCATAGTGAGATGCATGGATATGAACTAATTGTTACAACGAGTTCCTGTTTGGAAGGTGAGATAAAGTCAGGAGAGGAATGAGGAGAATAATACTTTGTCCCAGAGGAAAAATGAATCAATGCTTTCTTGGCAAAGATATTGCAAAAGTGATGTACTACCTCAATTGAAACACATCCTTTTTGCAATCTTAGAAGTACTCTAACATAGTTTTGGAAATAGTGTTATGAATATAATAGAGCAAGACTTCAATTAACAGCAGTTATTCGCACCAGATTAATAGAACCGCTTTGTATAAAATAGCAGATGCTGTGACCCCATACACATAGGCAAGAATTCTTGTTTAACAGTTAGATGGTATTTTTGCCATGTGCAACGGAGCTGAAATCCAGAGGGAGGAAAATCACAGGAAAAACAGCATCTGCCTAGCTAAACTGAAGGCTATGCTAAGCAAGAAAGAAGAAAAAAATCTTATTAGGGAGAAATTTTTACTTTCTTTCAAGTTGTTCTTTTCCTTATATCCTCTTTCATCTGCAGATAATAAGCCAATGACAGCTCAACATTTTTTCAATAATGAAATAACACACAGTAAGACAACAAATGTCTTTTCTCCCTGTCTCTCAAGTATTCATTTTCTCTAGAGATCTCTCAAACTTCATGCAAGAGGCCCCTTGTATGAATTGTCAAAATATGACAGTTCATCCAACCACTGTTTTGCGCCAACTGGGGCATGTTTTCTAACAATTGCTGTTAGCCGGTACTTCAGTCTTTTGGCCAGAACTGGCGTTAGAACTGCACTTTCACTGATTGTTTTCGCTGCATGCATGGGAGACTTGGTGGACAAATATTTCTTGTGTGGAGGATGCGCTCTGTCACTTCTTAGAGCAGGAGGAATGAAAATGAGAGCTATCGCTGGTTGTTCTCCCGGCACCCCCTCCTCCCACCTCTCTCTCTAGCTGTCTTGAAAGACTGTGCTTATAATTGATTGATAAAGGAGTCCTGGCCCTCTTCTTTGTAGGTTGATTTCCACCGAACAAAGCAGCTGTCAAAGATTTCGGTGATTCACTCCCTGGTGCACACTGAGGAGCTGGGTGGATATGAAGTATACGCTGTCATTTTAAAGATTCTCTTAACAAATAAATGAATGGTTGCGTTATTGCCGTTTTCTCTGAGCAGCGGCCCATCCAGCTGTGGCTCGCTCCCAGAGGATTAATTCGAACGCTTCTGGCATGAGGAGAGCCCTGGCCTTCAGGAGAAGAGCCCGAGCGCTCTTCCCCGCGGGTGATGCCCTCTTCTTCACCCGCAGCAGGTGAAATTATGCCTCCTGTGGGGTGCTGCCCCTCGAAAACTTTTTTTCTTCAGAATGCAATCTGCCTTTACTAGCCCCTCCCGAGGAGAACTCGAGCATTTCATTCTCAAGGCGGGCGCCGAAGGGATGAGCGGCGCCGGGGCAGCCAGCTCCGGCCCCGGCGGGCAGCGCGCCCCTGCGGCCGCCCCGCCACGCCGGGGAGGAACCGGCCGCCTTCAGCCCTTCCTCGCACGCAGCGAGCTTTGCCGAGCCCCCGGCGGCGAGCACCTGCGAGGGCCGGCCCGCCGCCTCCGGCTCCCCTCCTCCTGCCGGCCGGCGGCCCCAGGCCCTGCCGGTGAGCGGGAGGTGGCGGGGCTGGGAAGCTTCTACGGAGCGAGGAGGTAGGAAGGGGCCCCGGGCGGCAGCAGTAGCAGAGGACGGACAGGGCGCTGCCTTGAAGGGGATGGGGGGCTCTTAGGCAAATGGGGCGAGACCCTGGGGGTCTGTCTTCACCGAGCCCCCGTGCCCCGCTTGGATGAAGGGACGCATTCCCGTCCCCCACTCGGGGGTTTGGCCGCGGTTCTGTGCCTGGCCCGGCCCGCGGGGTCACAAAATGGCCGCCGGGGTGGCGGCTGGGGGAGAGAGTGGGGAGAGCCTCGCCAGGACCGAGCATCAGCGCCGTGGGGGAGCAGCGGCGTTCCTGTCGGCAAACTCAAGGTCGGGGGAGCACCCGTGAAGACCTTGTGGTGCGGAGGAGGGACGCAGAGCAATAAGCTAACTTGCGTTAGTAGTTTTAAATCAAAAGGAGGTCCTTGATGAACGCAGGCTGCGTCTCGGGACAGGTGGAGGGGTTGGCGTGCTGCCCAGCTGCTCTCCTCACAGCTTCGCTTGCAGGTGACTGGGGCGCGTCCGGCGGGACGGACCCCAACGCTGTGGTGTACGGAGCGATGCCGTGGGGCTCCTCGAGTGCCTCCCCCGTTCCTCGCCTCCCCTGTCACGCCATGCTGCTGCTCTCACGTTTGCCTGCTCCTGGAGCGGCAGCCCAAAGACCAGGCAGTTACTGTCGGTGCAGGCATTTGCTAGGGGTAGTAAAGGCTGGGGCGCCCGGCAGGGATACACGTGTCATGCTGTCCCTTAAAATGTGCCAGTTTGCCCTTTCTCAGTGCGGAGCAATGGAAGGAAGTAGGTGAAAATGTCTCTTCAGGCTTGCTTTCTTGCCAGGAACAAGGCAGGTAAACCCTGCGATTGTTTTTCCTCTTTAATTTGTATGACTGCAGACACCTTTTCTGTTTCCCCTTCCGTTTTTTGCTGTGCCCTTCCGTCCCGTAGTGGATTTGCTCATTTTAAATTGCTGCTGTACCTCCAGTTGCAGAGTGGAAAGGTGGCACTGGGGATCCATTTGCAGAGTTTCACCCCTTTGTGGCCGTGGGGCAATGCTCGCTTCCGAGGGCCTGGCCTGTATTTGGTGTCCTCCTGGGTGTTCAGCAGGCTGGGGAGCTGGCAGCCAGAGAGCAGGCAGTCTCCGATTTATGCTCCATTTTCAGGGAGAAACACTTACTGCTGCAGGCTTCCTTGTATCACCCCACACGTGTACCGCTGTATCGGTGGATAGCAATTCAGAAGGGCCTGATGAGGCCATCAGAAGCCTTAGGTTGAATGCCCTGTGCCCTTTTCTACCCAGAGGGAATGGGGAAGGCTTTAGAAACTGGCTCTGTCCCTAGGATTAATAACTGGAAAATCAATTTGTCATTTCCTTGTCATAAATTAAAAGCTTATAGGCCTTCTAACATGAGTGTAATAGAGGTTAGTGGGTATTGATGGAGGTCTCAAAGCTCACTCAGCAGAGCACATCTCTACTATACAATTTAAATTATGTCTCCTCCACAAGGAATATCTGTCAATATTTGTATAAAAAAAAGACATCCTGCGCAAGAATATTTGATCTGTTTCTACACTGCTGCTGCAACTGTTGCTGCTGGAGGAGGTGTGTTCTTGAGGGAGGTTGCGGTCCTGTTTTGATCGGTGTAAGTGACCTCTACATTGTGCATTTGTGTTTGTAGACGTAGTACAAATTAGTCATGTTTAAACTGATGGGATGCCAGTTAGGATATACATCTCTAAGCTGGTCCTTCTGAGAACAGAGAACCTCTACCTGCTCCCTTGTCTATTCTGGTGAGGTGAGAAAGCAACCACACCTTTTCAAAGGGGTGACCAGCTGAGAGTAATGGAGGAGGAGTGATTTGTAAGAGTCAGCAGACCAGGAGTGAAAAGGACTTTTTTAAGTCAAACACCTGTAGAACTAGAAAGGAGCAGTCTAAGAGGAAATTACCTGCTGGTTAAGACTTTTGTGGTTGAAAGGAGATGTGGTTTAAAACAAATAAACCTAGTCTGCTTTGGGGCAGCTGAAGAAAGGATAATCAGAGTAGTTTCTTAACAAGAATAGGCTTTTCATCTCTCTCTTTAAATTAGATTATTTTTGTTCCAAATAAAGCATGTTTCTGTGATGTGTGCTTACACAAATGACCTAAGATGATCCAAAGAGTGAATGCTCCATAATCTGACCTGCAGTAATGTAAAAGGGTATTTCCTGCAGATTACTGTGTTTTGGCGTATTATGTATACTACTATTTTAAGTCACTGGTTTATTAGAAAACTCTAATCAGTTTAATTGAAACAGATGTAGCCGCCAGATATTTTAGTTGTTTGTGCACAAATTATTGCTGTTAGGTACGTTGATTAAAAATAAATAAATTGAAGCACTCACAAGACAACATCATCAGACACACACACAGATTCCACTGTCTTTTCAGTCAGATAGTAGCTTAATTTGCTTTTCAGTCTATGGTTGGTATCCTGTATCTTCTTACATACCAGAAACTGAAATGACTGATATCTACAGCCTTTCTTAAACAGGTGTTTACCTTAATTTGATTATAAGCATCACTTTTGTTTCCTCTTTAAAGGTGTAATGATGATGAAATAGACTTCTAAGAACTAAGCTGTTGTGTCTCTCTAGTGTCCAGTGGTTGCAGATGTAAAAGATTGTTGGACAAGGGGTTGGGTTTTTCTGCAATATATTTAAAAAGGGACTTTGCAATTTGCTGGAACTTAAATTCCTGTAGAGCCTTTAGGATCTATAATGTCAATATAGCAGTGGCATAAATGCATATATAGGATATAAATCTTTGTGACATCTCTTTAAAAAAAAATGCCAAAAATCACGAAAAACCCCACTTTACTGACTAGGCATGCAATTCAAGCCCTAAAGCTCTGTATCTAGCCAATTTATATTGGTAGTAGGTTTAAAAAATAATCACTAAAAGTTGTGTTAGATTTAATTACCTTTCCTGCAGTGTTTTTTCTTTTTCAGAAAAGGGCAGAGTAGCTTTTATTCAGCTTCCAAAGGTACATGGCTACTTCTTTATGTGCTTGGCTGGGCAAGAAAGAAATAAACTTGATCTCGCATTTAAACATGTTAAGACAAAAGTAAAAAAGGAAGGAGAAAGACCTTTTTTTTTTTTATGCAGAGGCATAAAAAATGGCAGGTGATTTGTGGCAGCAATTCAAATATAGTGAAGGCTCTGTATTTGCAAATGTGGTTTATATGGTCTTGTAGCAGCTACCACACCAAGAGCAGCTTATCAGTGGAAAAAAAAGTATGTATTGTATATAATGGTTGTTGTAGAAAGTGTATTACATTTTCAATAGTGAAGGACATTGTGAAAGAAGGAAAGCTTGAGGGTAGAAAGTTAACCTTAGGCTTGGAAGACTGGATGCTGTTTGCATAGACTTTGTTGTGTTGCATCAGATAGCATTTCTTTGTCATCATTTCTTTGTACTGAATAGGATAATAGCACTGAAATTTGTGTCTGACACGAGATTAATTTAAATAAGCGCCTATGAAGAATGCAGATAGTCTAGTGATGTGGGGGGGATTATCAAGTTCTGTAAAAGATGCAAGTATGTTTTCATTAAATCGCAGACACTCTCAGATGTATCAGCCAAGTAGTCTCTTCCTCTTTCAAGGAATAACCTGTTGTAAAGGCCATTCAGCTTGACCACAACAAGCATGTTAGATCATGTCCACTTCTCTGTAGGCTATTCATTGCAAGGCAAGGAAATGATATTGCTACTTGCCTTTTTTCCTTTACTTCCCCCACCTTCAGGCGGAGGCTTTAGTTGTCTGCAGGGGTCATAACACTAAATGTGACGACTGGTATTTAATCACATCCCCCAATTAAGTTGTCCCAGTTGTAGGTCAGAGGCCTGCTGTGTTAAGGGCTCCACAACCGATTGATAGCTCTCTTTTGAAGAGGAGGTTCTGGAAAGTGAGACTGAATGGGGGAGCCGAGCTGGCTATCGAGTGCTTGTAGGCACCGTAATCAGTGTGTCAGGGGGCAAGGACTGGAGGAGGAAAACGAGAGCGCCTTGTGGATATCCATGAAGGGCTTCTCTGCTTGGGGGCAAGAGGGTAAGAGAGCACAAAGGCTTCTGTTCCCAGCAGCTGGATGGGAGAGGAGTGGAAGCAAGCAAGCAGAGACTGCTGGAAAGCTCATAAAAATATGAGAGACCTGGTGGGGGAGAGAAGCCCAGGAAGAATGAAATACTTGATTTGCAATGACTGCTCTTGCCACGTGTTGTCCTCGGCCTGGGCTTCCCCTTCAATCGTCCTGTGGGTTCCGTCAAAAAAGTCCTTGCATGAGCTGTCTTTCTCCCCCCGCCTCCCTTTTTTTTTGACAGTGCCTTAAAGCACATACTACTCAAAGTGTTCCCTGTAACTAAACTGTACAGTAAGGGTGATGTATCCTCTGTAGCATGTAGCTGAGTGTTTGGTTGCTCTTTTGTCCATTTGGGCTTTGATACAAAGTGCAATAGACTCTTAGCACTTTATAGGGTTAAAAAAACATTGGATTTGTTTTTTTAAAGAACATCTAAGGGACTAGAAATAAGTGGTCTGAGGTTTGGGTATGATATTGCACTAGTAAACTGTATAGCATGAATATATCCACTGTTCCCTGCTGCCTAAATTGAAGTGTGTTTCGTGTATCATGAAATTTATATTGATAACATAGAGGCCTGAAGAGGGTAGCGAATTTGTGCATTCAAATTTAAGGAAATATGTGCAATACTTGTTACTGCTGCTTGTGGTGTGTATGGATTCCTTACATGATATGGTTTCGATGATGTTGTGAAGCATTCAAAATGCTGAGTGAATGATAAAACACCTGATTAAGAAAATCAAATATAAGCTGGAAAAATAGACTCTGCTCTTTCCAGTTTACTGTTAAAAAGGCAAATTAGCTGGGAAAAGTATAGTGAGAGGGCAACAGTATTAACCTTCAGATTAGAAAATGTTATATCACCAGGAGAATAGGCTGAACTACATAAATCTGTGCACGCTAAGAAGAAATTAGATGTTTAATAGAGAATGTAATTGAAGTTTAAAAAAAATTAGTTAATTTGACTAATGTCAATTCAGATTATTTGTTCCACTTGCATAGCTATGGCAGGACAGTAGGCAGTGTAGGAAACTCCAGAGAAGAGCTGTATTTTTTTGTTGGGCTTTTTCAAATGGAGCTATCTAGCCTTTTCAGAAACATTGAGTTAGTTCAGAAATAGTTTCTTTCTGTTACTGAATATTGTATTGAGTGCTGACTGTGATGACAAAATGTTTATAGGGCATTCCAGAAAATTTAGCCATCTTGACGATTAAAAGTAAAATCCGTGCAGGTTATCACTGCATGTTGCGTGAAGCCACTTGAATTATGGTGTGGTAGTAAATTGGACACTGGGATGTGAATCATAGTTGCATCAGCACGGTAATTGGTTTCTGAAAGAGAAACATCTCAAAAAGAAACGTCTGTGTTGGAGGCAGATGCTGGCTGTACTGCCTGGAGGCTAAAGCTTTGTGGCAGCAGATCAAGCTTCTGCTGCTTCTGCTGCCTCAGTGAAGCGTTTCAAACCCAGGGGGTCAGAAGGTTGTTTCGCAGGGTACAGTCCCTATGGCTACAGGCATATCCCATATGCCCGGGATATACGACTTGCTTTGCAGAGTCCTGTGCTTACTGAGATGGAACATGACTATGAAGCGTATTAGTAGTCTTTGCACTATAATGATCCTGGCTGAATCTGAACCAGCATCCCAGAAGAGATTGGCTTTCTGTCCTGTTCTATCAATTGACTAAGCCATTTCCCTTGCAGTCTAGATGATGCCTTTCTCTGCTTTAGCTGGTGCTGCCCTTTTATCTGTCCTGAAGGGGAATTATTGGCTGTTGGGCCTTCCTCTTGATTTGCTGCTACCTCCATAATGAACCTCTCTGCGCGGTCCATTTCGGACACATTTTTGCCTGTCTGTTTATGGACTTCCTCCATATCTTTCTACCTCATTATGGGAAAGAGCAAGCCCTAACTTACTAAAGTATAAAATGAGTGTGTATACACACCTTAGAGCACAGAGGAAGCTGGAATTAATTAACCTGGTATGTTCTATGTCTGGGTTTTTTTTCCAGTATTTGACTGCAATTTTGAATCTCCTTGTGACCTGGAATATTCCCTTTCCTCAAAAGATCAGGAAACCCCCAACAACGCCTGGTTCAGAGTGAGCGCAGAGGAGATTTCACAGCTAAACATCCCGGATGGGCCAGAGAGAGATCACTCTGAGAACACACCTAAAGGTAAGATGGAATTCAACTATGTAATGCCTTCAATGTAGTGGTTAGTTTTCAAAACAAAATGCCCCCTCCACCCCCTCAAAAAAAAAAAAAAACAACTGCCAAAAAAACCTGAAACCCCGCACAAACAAACATGTTCTCTTAAAATACTTAAGACAGCTATAATCCTTTTGCTGCAGTAGACAATTAATGCAAACAGCGCCACAAACAAAGGGAGTCATTCTGCACATGCATGATCTGTTTTTGTCTAAAGGCAATCTGAATCATATATATGGGAAGCAAAATATCCAATATAGTATTATGTAAAATCTGAATCAGGCTGACCCATGCCATGGATGGTATTTGGATGAGAACAGTACTGTGGTGCCTGTGTTTAAGGTCATTCAGTGGTTGGAAGAGATGAATAAAATAGAGTCTGTTTTTACCTCTGCTCTAGGTGCTGTTTACTGCTTGCTTATTTGCAGGCCATTTTAGGCAATATCCATGTGTCCAGGGCTTAGGTTTTCTGTTTGGCGAGAAAAGAAAAGATGGGTTTTGCCCTTAATATCAGAAGAAAGTTCCTGTCTCTAAAGAGAGCTAGAAAGCATGAAAAGAGCGGAGTGCAACAGACTTTTGTCCTTCCTTGGAAGAAAATTTGGTTTGTTGGAATTATTTTTCCTGCTCATGATCGTATCTGGAACAGCAGCATATTTCATTAATATTATAAGTGCTAAAAAGATTTTTAGGTGTATTTGTGCTCTTCTAATTGTGGTAAAGCAGAAAAATTCTTAACATCCTTCCTGCCGTTAGTGACACCTGCTTGAAACCTCTCCCTGTAAGGGTTGGGTGGTGTTGATGAGAATGGAGCTACAAAATGGAAACGGGGGAGTTAGGGCTACAAGCTTTATCTAGGCAAGGAGAGTATAGAACGAAGAGGTATAAGGAAGGACAACAAAGATTATCAGGGGTATGGAACAGTTTCCGTACTAGGAAAAAATAAACGGAGAAAGATTCTTTATTCTGTCTGTGATGGCAGGACTTAGAGGTCTATAAAAATGCAGATTGAAGAGTAACGGGAAGCAGCCGTGAAGTTAGTGGGTGCCAGGGATAGAACAAGCAGGAGGAGATATTTTTTTATGTAATACCTGAATAAACTGTGGTAATAAGAAGCATGAATTAATGTTATGGAAGCCAGAAGTATGCATGAGTTTAAAGAAAGATCAGATGAATTCTTGCTGAATGCATTCATCACTGGTTATTTAATTCAATAGTCTGTTTACAGTCCCTGACTTAAGAAGCCCCTTATACAGAAAGGTGCAATTGAAAGGATCTTTTTCTTAGTAGCCAGCATCAGAGATAGCATTTGACTTTGTAGACCTGCAGTCTGGCTGCTTGTAACAGTTCTTATGTTCAGGCAAATACTGAGGAAAAGTTTCAGTGCCACTTTCGTTCATATTCTTTAATTCTGTTTTCTCATCCGTATCAATAGTATAGTACTTTCCCCAGATAGCCATTAAAAATTAACTTCTAAGGCCCATTGCTTGAGCACTGATTCATCAGCAAACCGAGTCATTTTGGTGGGATCTGTGTCACATATAAAGCACATGGACCACATTTGTGACACATACAAATATCTTCTAAGTTTCACATCAAAGAACATACATGCACACACTAAATTTCTTGCTACAAAGGTACAGTTAAGCGAAAGTTTGAGGTAGATCAGAATGTCTGCTGTTCTCCTTCTTCTTAAATTCTCGTGTAAGCTGGCTGCTGCTGAAATTTAGGAATTAAAACCTGCTTGTTTTTAATTGAAAAGACTAGCTGTGTCTTTCCTGGAGTGGGGAAAAAAATGGGGAAGACCCATGAGGAAAGAAATGTATTGTTCCAGGTGAAGGGCCTGGCCGGGTTGCTGTGGTGCTCCATATTATCAATGTATATTTCTTTTGGATTCTTTTCAGTAAAGTTACACCTTTGTCTGTATTCAGTCAATTTTATATGTCTGTCAAAGCAGAAGAGGGGAGACTGTTGGCTGGCCCTGTAGCCCAAAACCAAGGGTGGTATTGGTTGATGATTTCCAATTGCTTATTGGGATAAAATTCCGTTTCAAAGTCCAAAGTTTGGAGGTTTTTTTTTTTCTTCATCTGGAACATAGGCAATTTAGGCTGAAGCTTGTGTTCTGCTGTTTTCTCCCATTCCAAGGGGCAAATACCCAGTGTCACATTGATTGAACGGATTTAGATTTGTGGGGTGGCAGGTTGGGTTGTTTGGGGTGTTTTCTTTGCTTGCTTGTTTGTTTGTTTTATTATCAGGCTTGTTGGACGTAGTCACTGGTAGTTTTCTCTTGAGCCCCTCGGTAGAGCTGTAGGTCTGCAACTCGTAGATGACTAACTCTTGTGCGTATAAAGACTCATTTGAAAATCAACACTTGGAGCTAGCATTCTCTATTTTAAATCACTTTAATTACAGCTGCTTGGCACAGATAGTTGTGTGGTCTGTTCCAATCTGAAATAATTAAGCACAGTAATTCCAACCCCCACTGTTTCCTGCAAATTGTACTTCCAATTATCTCAATCTCATTTCATCTCCTTTGCAGACAGTAATGCACAGAGATAAACAGATAGCATAACTAGATTTTGGGATGGTTTAGCTCATCCTTGTCACTTGGCTATCAAGTCATGTCAAGACATTGATTGAGACAAATGCCTTGGATATGATTCATTGTGCTTCATATAAATTTCTGTAAAAGGTTCAGCAGGAAATAATTGGTAGGTCTCCCAAAGAGAGACGTTGGAAGAACTTCTGTATTTTTTGCCCCTGTCCCGGCAACATGATACAGCTCAGTCTCTAGGAATCAGAACAAATCAGCATGGATTGAGCTACCTAGACGGAGAACTATTTTCAGGTGTCTCAACATTTGGTTGCAGTCACATTCGAGTGCTCTGCTCACTTGACACGTTCAACATGGGGTGTCACACAAATAATTGATCTTCTGAATAGGGATAGATGGGGAGGTGGCAATGTTTGATATCAAATTATTCAGGGTAAAAGATTGGAGGTCTGGTTTGCAAGGAATTGAGAAAGGATGCTTAACTGGATAATAGTGGCAGGTGAAATTCAGAGTAGTTTATTTGAATGGAGGTGGTGGGAGAAACAATTGGAGCTTGGCATATATAAGGACAGATTCTGAGCTGGTTCTAATCACTTAAGCTGATTTTGGGGTAAGGATAGAGCTGTGAAAACAAACTCACTAGCAGTCACAAAGTAAATGTGATCTTGGGACTTATTGGGAAGGGAGTAGAAAATAGAAAACAATATGTGTGTACAATGTGTAAATGTGTGGGGCAGCTGTATCTAGAATACAGCATTCCGTTCTGGTTCCCATGCATCAAATATTATTTAGTACATCTGGGAAAGGTATTAAAAGAATGGAAACAAGGATGATCTAAAGTATGTAATGGCTATCTTTTAGGAATACTTAAATTGACTAGCGCTACCTTCTCTGGAAGAGACATCTAAAGGAATACATGGCAGAGTTTTATAAAAATCACAGAATTTTCTACAATCTTTGTAAAAGATTTATAAAGGTTTATAAACTCCCAAGACTTTAATAAAGCACAGAAAGGGTGAGTACAGAAGGAATATTCGTTATTTCTTCTAGTACAGAATTTGACAGCATCGGATGAAATTAGTAGGTGTCAGGTTCAAAAGAAAAAGAGATCCTTCAGTATGTAACAAACAGTAAAACTGTGGAACTTTTTTCCACAGGGTATTGTTGGTGCTAAAACCTTCTATGGGTGTGCAAATTGACAGGATATGTGAAGGGAAGAAAAATACTAACAGCTACTAAATTCTCAAGACTACCTTTTCTGGCTCAGAAAGTCCTTGCGCAAGAGATCCCTGAAGGCCAGGGGTGGGGAAGTACAACTGTTTGCTCTCCCCGTTCATATATTCTTTCCTATGTATCTACCCCGTCTGTTTTCAGAGCCAGATGTCTGAAGTTAATGGATCTTTGGTCTGTGCTGGTAGGGTTGGTGTGGTGGTGTGTCCCTCCCTCCCCTCCCAGCCCAGTTTTTCCTTCCCTTTGAAAAAGGAGAGAAATGCACGAAGGGTTTCAGACCTATTTGGAGAGTCAGAGAAAAGGTGCTATTTAAACATTTAGTATTATTTGCTATTCTGTTGAAGCCTTGTGAATGGTATTGAACCATGCAAAAACATTGGGTATTTGGTAGGAAGAATTGCAGGACTGTCTATAGAAATCTATAGAAGGCAGGTTATCAAGGTATTTTATGGGGTTTTTTTTGAAATTTTGTGCTAAAACACTTCACTCTCTTCCATTCCCACCATCTTTTAAGTGGGACAGTGGGTGATAGAACCACTAGTGTATCTGCCAGCTAGGCCCTGCATGGTACATGAAGATCTGCTGGAGCTCCTAATATTTCCAAACTTATGTAACTTTCTGCAGGATCAGAGATTTAAGGTTAAAATTCCACTGATGTGCTAAAGATTGACAGGACAACCTCCACTGTTGGGATCTGAATCAGGCCTGTATGTGCTGTAATGAGTAGGCAATCCATTGTGAATTACTAGACTTTTTTTCTTTTAATTCATGAATAAGCAAAAAGATGCTATAAAAAATTCAAGCTTTCTGCATCACTGACTGCATTTATTTATTTTGACAAGTGTGATTAATTCTTAATTATTTATGATCGTTCATAATATATTACACCAGCAAATGTACTGCAGTCTATCGTAATGAAATATGAGGAATTGGAGATCTTGCAACTGTGGCAGTATTTTCTAAGGAGGCAGGTTAGACAACCCAGTTTGTAGTTAGAATGACAGAGTTTGTAGACCAAGGAAGTCGCATTTTGCAGCTGTGTCGACATATGTGTTTGTCATGCTCAAGTGAAAGAGTCATTTGCCTCTCTGATAAACTTGAGATGGGTCAAACCAGCCATAAATTCTGTGCCTCTCAACTGTGGATTCAAACCCAGCGTTTTCTGTACTATGGGGGCCTCTAGGATACAGCTCTGAGTAGCAGGTGGTTTAACATCCATCAGAAAGTATGCCTTTCCAGAATTCTTCTCTCCTGCTACCTCGTCACAGTGCTTGTATTTTCCTTCCACCAGAGAGGCAGGGGCTCAGCTTCCTGTCAGCAGCAATGTGTTGCTGTGTTGCCCGTGGACTTGTGGCGGGCAATAATTGTGGTCCCTGATCTGAGAGCACAGTCATGGCTACCTTCCGAGTCAAATTCTACAAGGAAGAGGAAAAGAGAAACCCCTAGTACAAAGTTAATCTTGTGTACTTAAGGAGGAAGGACTAGCAGCAGCTGGACCCAAAACAAGTACACACAAACTGGATCCAGATCTGTGCTTGATCAAATGTCAGAGTGATCTGTTTCCAACCGTAAATGCAGTTTTAAACTTGAAGGATTAGAGACTTGACCGCTCCTGACTATGGTGATGCAAGGGGGTTGCCTGCTCCTCTTTTAAATCTTGTGATTCTAGATAAAGTAAGTGAATTTCTGCTTCTGTTATCTGAAGATTTCAGGACCATGAAAATTTGCAGCTGCTTGATAAAAATTTCAGTTGAAGAGATAAGTTGGGAAGGTATGACCACCATTTCAAATCAGAATCAAAAAAGTAATAAGCCACCCGGCAAATGTGAACACCAATTGAGACAACTCCTTAATGGAAAATGTAGATTAAACTTTCATGAAGGATGGCAGGGGAAGAGGGAGATGAATGAGGACAGTGTCCTAACCAGCCACTGATGAGCTGAAAAGCTCTTACGTAAGTTCTAAAACAAGAAGTATCCGCACATTGTGTTAATGTAGTTTTGATTTTTGTAATTATTACTAAAGAAATGGAGCAAGGCTAAGGCACTGAGCATATTAGCAAATGGGAGATAATGAACTGCAGGATTATGAAATGGCTGTTGACTTTAATTTATGATTCCTCAGACAAAGAAGAATGAGGCAGATAATAAAAGATAATAAATAATATTTTGTTTCAGATTATCACTTTATTAACAAAACAGTAGAGTATAAATCAATGTGGGCTTGCAAGAAGTAAGTAGTTGAGAAGTTATTTTTCATGCAGGGCTCAAGCAGAAAAAAGACTTACAATTCCACCAAAAATTGGGGGCAAAAAATCTCCCTGAAGATGATAGCTATTTACCAGGGGAAAGAATAAAGGGTAAAAGGAGTAGCTGGGTGCATGCTGAGAGACAAAAGTCTTCCCTTTACATTAATCCTTAAGACTAGTTTGGGGATATGCCTTGATCTCATAGAATTGATCTATCTTATGTGTCTTTTAAATAAGATATCGGAGTATTTCTTCTTTTCTTTAGTAAATCAATACATGGAGTTTGAGGTTTTGACAGGATGGGTCTGAAAAAAACCCATTTGTCTTTTGGGTCTTCTCAGGAGAATTTCTAGTTTGGAAGAAAAATGTTTTTGAACCCATCACAAATTTTGACAAAAAAACTTGCAGACCTGAATGTTTATTGCACCCCTCTTTTTTTAATGCTGGAGAAGAATGTGGATCATCCTAGTCTGCAAAGATTCAATCCAGATGGTTGAATAGTCCTTAAAAAGATACTGCTGTGGTATGGTGCCACCCTAGTTTTATTATGTATAAGCATTCAGATAAACTACAGGTGTCCTATGAAGATTTGTAGACTTTCGTACTTTTGTTTAGTCAAAGTGGGATTCAGTTTTCTATTAGTTATTTTCCTCTTTAAGATTTAGCCATTGAGTCAGTGGAAATAGTTGTGTGTGAGTTGAAGGATCAGCTACACACCGCAAGTGAAATAGTAGAAGAATTAAGTGAGATCTGGAAGCAACACATGGACTGAAAATTATTCATCGATCTTATTGCAAATGAGAGATTTATGGATTTGTGGGGAGGACTATCAAGTTCTTTGTAAACAGAGAGAGTTTTAAAATAAAAAAATATTATTTACAGTGAATATTTCTAGCTGTTCTAGTTGAGATTTAAATTTTGATACTCAACTTGGCAACGTATACATATCAAGTGTTACAACACAGCCCCATAGGAATTTATGCAACATTAATACACGAAATGCAAACCAAACTTGCTTCCAGAATCCATTCGGCTGTGAAGAAAAAAAAACGCAGCCTTTTTATGATGGTCAGATTCCAGCTCATAGTCTTGTCAGTACAAGAAATGGACCAGATGTTCTTAGCAGTTGCAGCTTGCTCTTCTCATTAGTACTACACTTGTGCTTTGTTATTGCAAAATTATTTTCCTTTAATGAGCCTGCTCTAAAGAGGCAAATTATTGTCTCACTGTAGGGCAGTGTGTTTGTTTATAGAGTAGGTATTTATAAGGACTATGGATAAGCACATGGGTTTGTTGATTTTAGAAATCTTGTTTGTTCGTTCCTTAATTCCGTGAAGACTTGCGTGCACCTCAACATGAAGCATTCTGTTCCCCAGCCTGAAAAAGAAAAATTAATTTCAGTGTGCATCAGGTGTTGGTATGCTCTAATGGCTTGCTGCGTACCTGTGACTAATGTACTTCAACAAGTATATCCAGAAAAGGCATAGACAATGAAGAATAAATGGATTGTAAAATGGTCTCTTTTGTACTCTTAGAAATGCTTTCTTCTTGGCAAGATGAGGCATATTACAAGGACAGCTGGAGGGAAGTGTGTCCTGCTCTTGGCTATGTTTGACCTTTTTATAGGAAAAGACTACTGGATTAACACACATTTGTAATTTTTTTCCTCTGTGATGTAGGGGCAGTGTTCTTTATCCCCGAATGCTTGTGTACATCCATGCATATGTTGTATTTGGGGTTTTTTAATTGAACTTTTCCAGTATAGAAAACTCATATTTGTGCAAAGAACATTCAATGAATTAATAAATTGTTATTTGATAGTTTTAATTTCTTTCTAGCTTGCCTGCTACCTCTGTTTTCTGCATGTTTCTTTTTTTACCATGCCAGTGACAGCTCACACATATGGCTGTGTACATAAAAATATAACGTATGATAAAGGAGTATCAGCAAGACACTGTAAGCCTTGTAGCCACTTGGCTGCATATTGCCACTCCTTACCAACCGTAGTCTAATTATATCCACTGCCAATTATTACAATAACCTGTGCTTCTTTAGTACTTTACCTATGAAGCTCTGAGAATGCTCTACTAAATAAGGCACTTCGTACAGTTTTAAAGAGTTGGAAGAAGCGTTTCTCCATGTCATCAAAGAGCAACTAAAGCACAGTGTGGTTAAATCAATTGCCCAAGGTGAGTTGTGTTCCTAGCTGTGCCAAATGCGTTTTATCTCTCGCCCCTTAACTAGCACTAACAGTTAGATGCCTGTTGCTCTGTGGTATTTTTGTCATGAAGTTGGTTTGGTCCACTTACAATAAATGGACATCATCATGTGGGATTTTCTACAGACCTATTCTGTGAGATTATGTTAAAAGCATCAGTAAGCTGACAAGAACTGGAATATTTCCACTATTGTTCTTAGCATCAGTGATGATGTGTCTGTTGTTGTGTTGCAGTAGCTATCTTATACACCTATGCTCGAATGAATACATTAAAAGAGAGTAACGGAACTCTGAAAGCTAAGAGCTTTTACTGCTGTGACTCTTGCCAAGAACAAAGCCCAAATAATTAAACAGAAGTAAAAAATTGTTAATTTGGAACTGTGTGAGAGAGAAGATCATGATTCAGTCAGGATCTTGGGATAGGCTAAGCTAAACCTAAGTACAGCTTGACCTTTTTTGCCTAACCTAGACAGGTAAATTCGTGTAGAGAAAGAGAAGATAGATTTTTAATATTTCTGTCTTTGGGTTTCTGATGAGATTTGAGTTGTTTAGATGCAAATCTGTAAAGGATATGTTGGTACTAATGCTCGTGTAATATCTCATTTTTGGAAAGACACGGTTGAATGTACTCCTTCAGAGGTGTTGCAAGCAGTATTCACCTAGATATGCCTTCAGAGGTTAAATCTTACTCACAGGAATTGTTAATGGTAGAGCTGATCGAAGGAGTTTCATTTACCTTTGCTTTAAAGGGGAGGGGGACCTGTGAGCTTAGCTGTATAATCCTTGAGTTTTCTCTTAAAGCAGCTTGAACGGAGCATGCTTATTTTATCCTACTCAAAGTAACCAAAGCAGGTTGCAGTGTTAAAGAGAAGACAGTGAGAATTCTGTTTTGTATCTTTTAAGAAAAATTTCTTAATACCATGCAATGCCTGTTTAGGTGGCCCCAAGCAACTTGCCTAGATTCTAATGAATAATCATCCATTCAATTATGAATTAGAAGCTATCCCTGAAGTTTCATCTGTTTGTTTTCTTTGCTTGTTTTGAGAGCACAGTGATTAAACAGATGGTATAATGTACGAACATGAGAACGGCCATACTGGGAGAGCAGGAGCGGGAAGCAGACTTACGGACAGGCTTCCCAGAATACTCCCTCGCTATCCAGACATGCTTGTGTCAGGGGCTGTGCGCTGAGGGCAGCAATAGAATGTAGTCCTCCGTGTTGTGTTGTAAGTCTGCGGGGATACATACTACAACATATTGTTGTTGATTTGGGATCTCCAATCCTAGACCCCATTCCTGTGTTGAGCAACGCTGCCTTTCTTTGCGGTGAGTTATGTTGTGCATCCCTCTCTGTAACGAATTCACTTTCTCTAAGTCCCCTCAAGTCCCTTTAGTCTCGATGGCACAGTCTTTCTTGTCTACCAAATGCAAGCAATCTAGAAATGCTTGACCTTTGTCTTTTATCTTCCCTAAATAAACAGAATTTAAAAGAAGATAAATATGAGTGACTGTATTTTGTTAAAATAGACTATTTTTAAAACATCATTTTGACTTGACATTAATGGGTTCCTATCATTTGCAAACCCAGACGAAAGTCAGCTTTCTTAGCTGAATACCTCAGTGTCACAACAGAGATGAGAAAAGCAAGCACCACTTAATTCTAAATGGCATTTCCTTAAGAATTCAAGAGATGTAATAGTGGGCTTCTAGCCATTGTTCTGCACTTTTTCTTCTTCATGTTCTATGGCTGTAGGCAGATCTTCCCACTCTTCTGTGAGAGGCTGTCTTTCTAAATTACGTGGTGTAAATGTGAGTAAACAAGATGATGAGTAGACTTGTCCAGATTTGAAGAGGTGTTCAAACAGCAGAACCAGAAGGTTTGTTGATTGCCATTGCCTGTGTTAAAAGAATAAACCTGATGTAAGACAGGACTACAATAACTCGCTTTGTATGCTGCTTTTAGTGTGGGTCATCTTGCTGCTTTCCTGTGCTTCCAGTGGGGAAGTGGAAAGGTCAGGCAATAAAGGGAAGCATTTTGCTGCGTACCACAGATAGTCATCTCTGGCAGTCATTTGGAGCCTTGCAAGGCACATAAACAGCATAATAAAGGTTAGATCACAACTCTTTTCACTTGTCACAGTAATTTTGTTTATCAGAGAAAAGCCCAAGCTGCAGAGAACTCTGGTATTGATTTTGAACAGCTGAAGGTTCAAGGATGTTCTGGTTTCAAGGTGTTTATTCAGGGCGATGAAGAAATAAAAAGGCCACGTTAAAACAACATTATGATGCAGGTTTAATTCCACTTTCAGTGTTTTTTCCGAAAGTGTAGAAGTATTTGGGGTGGAGGCAGAGGATGGTTTATGTTTGTCTGCCCTAAAAAATTACAGCTTTTCAGGCTGCCAGCTGTGGATAGGGCAGGCTCTGCCTGCCTGCCTGAGTTGATCCTGCCTGTCAACAAGGTCACTTCGTTACAGATGAAAGTTTACTGTGACACACAGAGCTTGGAATTTTGCATACTGAACTTCCTTAGATTGGGGGAAAAGAAGATCATTCTGGTAGCCTCACTGCCTAATTCTGTAATTAGTAGTTCAAAACCATTTTAATTCTGTAGTTGTTGGTTTATCTATCCATCTGGCTAAGGGCATATATTTAGTGTTATCATGTCATTGTCAAATCAAGGTTTCTGAGGAATTAACAGTTTAGATAATTAATCTTTGTTTGATAATCAATTAAGGGTTAAAAGCAAGAATCCTAGAATAAGATACTATAAAATATTATATATCTTAATTCAGAAGCTGTGACTTCCACCTAAAGTAATGACCTTTCCGATGACTAACCAAGCCAAAGAAGTATCTGTTAAGCAAGAGTAGATTCTAAAAATGACTACTCTAGTAAAGATGCCAAGCCATTTGCAAATTAGTGGCAACAGCTGCGTGAACAGCAACAATTAACATTTTTAATAGCAAGGTTCTTTAAGGACATTTATTTAAGTGTGAATACTAGTGAAGGATAGGCAACTGGTTATTTTATCCATCTGTGGGGAAAGGTGAATAGAGGTGTAGATGGAGGCTTTACCTTTGCTGAAGGAATCGATCACCTAATTAGAGAACAGAAAATCTGAATCCCAGTTACCTGTAAACCTCTTGGAAAAAAATAGTGATATTTGTAACGGCTTTGAAGCAAGGGATGACTTAAATGTACTCCAGGCCTTTTCAAGGTTGGTGTTTGACCTGCTGCAGGCAGTTCTCTCTGTGGTCAGCATGCAGAAGGAATGCTTAATGGTAGGTGTTTGCTGTCCAAGGGACTCAAGTGATTTTTGTCATATGTAAAGCTGAACTGAATGTGGACTTCGGGAATATTTGGGGTGCTTGGATTCAGCAGTATTATTCCTGATTGCCTTAAAATCAAGGAAAACTCAAGAACTAAAAGTTAAAATATTGGCTATTTAGAAATTGAATTTGGGCTTTCATTAACACTAAACCTCCTGCTCTGTTGCACAGCAGGCATTTGCCAGGACTTGGTGACAGGACTAAGGGGTGTTTGACTGCAGATTAAACTTTGGGCATCAGCATTCAAGTTTTCGTTGTAGTGATGAGAAATCAGATTGCAAAGTCATACTAGAGCTAATATGCTTTCAATAGTATTGGTATTGTGCATTTGCTTATGTGTTTAGCTGAGATGTTCGGGGAGCTTGTGTCATGGACGAGTGCTGAGTGAAGCTGAGCACTTCCAGTTCTTTCCACTGACTTATGGTGAGAAGGTGTCTGTCTGGACAGGTAAGAGGAACTGTAAAAATGTGCTGGAGTAGGGGCAGCACTTGAGTGATTGTTGTCTTGTATTTTCATTACAGAGTGACTGACAAAGTGTAGTTGAAATAACTCAGCTCCAACCAGATGAGGTACTTCACCTGGGTGTAAAGCACCGCTTAACTCGGGGGAAGAGCTTTTTTGCATGGAGAAGTTTGGCTAGGATATCCCTGAACTAAGAGATAGGAATTAACTGTGTGGAAAAGACGCACATTACAGACAATGCCTTTAAGCACTCTCTACTATGTTTTTTTCTCTATCTGTATGAAATTACACATTTCAGTGTGCTTTGTGGGTGGGCAGGTGAAATGTACTGCATTAGAGCTACAAATTGATTGCTGTGTACGTTACTTAATGTTACAGCCATTAACTCCTGGGGAGGGTAGGGCACCAAAGACTGACCCTGAGTGTGAAGTTGTTAATGGGCATTGCAGCAAGAATTACCTAAACGACTTGCAAGAATTACCTAAACCACTTGCAAAAATTACCTAGCTTGTTGGTTACTTGATTGGTTACTTGCTATGCTACTTTTGTCAGCAAGCCAAACTTTTTTTTAATGATACTGAGTTACTGGCCAATTCTTTGTTGCTAAAACAACTATTCGTAATACAGACTGCAGAAACTTCAGTGAACTACAAATTACTCTCTTTCACTCCTGCAATGTAATCAAAGCCTTGTTCTTTTTTTGTTATGTTTTCTACAAAGCACCTCCCTGTTCCCTCCTCCCGCTCTGATCTTTAACAGGAATTGTCCTCTTGTTCTCCTTTGAAAGCATCTTGGGCTTGCTGGAGGAAGGGGTACATACCGCAGGAAGGGGCATTTTGCTAGCCCAGGTGTATTTGCAATGGGGCTGTTTGTGAAATTACTGAAGTAGCTGCCAGTTCCTCATCGTCCGGCTGAAAAAGCATGTTAAGCTGAAGTCTGGGATGTTCCTTAAAGCCTGACACTGTCATGAGGTGATAGAGATGTGCGTTGTATCACTGGCAGCCTTGCTGCAGGTATGAAAGCAAGCATAGTGACAGCTCTTGGCTTTTTGTTTGTTGGTTTTGTTGGTTTTTTTTTTTTTTTTTTTTTAAACATGGGTGCAATGCCTTTCTTACCTTAGAGATGCCAGCTGGGGTGGTACTGTAAGGCAGTAATGTTGTGTCACTTTTTCCCACCTCTGTATACTTGAGCGAAATTAGTGCTTCTTATGTATGTGGATGTTACACGCTTGCTGCATGGCGTGGGGGACAGCAGAAGGGCTGAAGTGAGGTTTGCCTCTGCACAGAGCATTTCTGATGGTGATCCAGTTAATCATCTTTGATCCCTTACAGAGTTGGTATTAGACCAGCAACGTAGAACAACAGCTTGACAACCTATACCGCAAGCTTGTGAAACGTGTTCAGGAGGAAAGAAACGTTATATTTTGTGAACTCTTTTGCAATTTGGAAAATTATATTAAAGGAGGGGTGGGACTCACCATTTTATTTCTCTTCAGAATTAAAACCTAAACCAATGGTATGTAGCTCAGGTAGGGGAAAACTAGGGGAGCAGCAAAGGGGGTGCATCATGTAGAAACAGTAGCATATCTGGTTACTGGAAAAACTCAGCTATAGGGCTCTGTCCTGCTAAGGACCAGTATCTGCTGTGTGACAATAAAACACACAAAGAACTTCTCTGTATTTCGTAGCAGTACTCAAATACTTCCAGCGTGTGCTTAAGGACTTTGTTAGATTGAAATACAAGGCTTGCCTCTTTGCAGTATAGGGTTCACAGAACATGTTATCTGTTTGATAGCATGTCGTCTCTGCTACTGAGTCCTGCACTTTGGTCACCACAGAACATATTTATAGAAGGAGAATGACTTGTCACTGGCCCCAACACTATGGTGTTTCTACTCCTTTTCAGGTGGAGATAACGACCATAAAGATTTCTCCCCTGCACCACCTTTGGTCTGTAAAGAACTAGCACTGAGAACAGAGATAATTTATCACCTTTTTCATATTACCCGATGTCTCTTTAATTGATGGGAATCTTTTTACAATCACTTTTTTTAAAAAAAAATATTGCTTTTGAGGAATTTTCCCCCAATTGACAGCAACTTAATGAGGGGTTGTGACTTTTTAATCAATTTTAATTATTGTGTAGTTAATAGTGCTAAAAATAACAACTTCAATTTTGATATTGGATGATTGATTTGTGAAGTCACTTGTAAATAATTGATCTTTTGTTCCATAAAGGTTTTTCTGTTAATGCTTTTTAGAGTAAAGAAAAAAAGAAATCAGGCAAACATTTCGGTAGCTAAAGCAGCGATAATATAATGTGTCATAGTAACCACTGCTACCATTAACTGGGTTTCTATAAACTGAGAGATGTGCGTTTTAATAGTAACACCAGGAAACTGGAAATCAGTATTTCTAGGTGTTTTTCCCATTCCATCACTGACTCAGTAGGAATACGATCACATACAGCAGCCATTTTGTTCCCCAGTTTGCCAACAAGCAACACTCTTTAAAATAGTCAGCAGACCCTGTCAAATGTTGTAATGCTAATAAGGATCAGTTCTGGTAAGGCTATTTTACAAAGAGAGACTAGAAAACTGCATCATCCTGTTATTTTAAGAATAAGTGTGCTCAGTTTACAGATGACAAGATGGCTTTTTTTCTGCACTGGTAACTGTCAGTCCAAAAGATGAGATTCTTCTGGATTTTTTCCCTGTTGTCAACAATACTAGAGGGTCTCTGAGTAGACCTTTGTGCAGCCTGCTCTTCTGTTGTTGAAAAATAACTGAGAATTTTACTTTCAATATGTGAAGTGGAGGAGCATCCTTCTTCATTCCCAGAAATTGTCAGCCTTGTGGCATCAGAGATTTAAATGACGTGTTAGAACAAGCCTGTTTGCTTGCCTGTATATTAAATGAGGTGAGAAAGAACAAACCCTTTTTGGATCATTGCTGTTTTGAGTAGGACCACATTCTGTATGTTTGCAAAGTACTTTGAGTTCCTTCAGAGGGAAGGTGCTTTAAGTTAATATTACTGTTCTGTGTGTAAGTGATAGTGGGTTGTTGGCAGTAATGGGACAGTGAAAATGGATTATCATTAATGTCAGCAAATACAGTTTTAACAATGTTAAACCCATACCTTTGTGAAACTAAATGAGATTTCTCCTAACACAGCTACTTATTTGTATTCACTATGCATTGCGCAGACTACCTCACTATTCTTAAAGCAACTACCAATCACCATGAGGAGTCAAGCAGACGCTGCATTCTCCATAATTACAAGCAATTTTCCAATTGAATTATCCCATGATTTAATTCCTTAGCTTGCATCTGGAGAGGATCAACAATGTGCAGCTGTTTTGGCTTTGAGAATTAATTGTTGCTAAATGCATTAAGAGTGGTCTTGCTGCAATGGTTTCATAAAAGAGTTAAATCCCAGCTCACTTCGATTCCACTTTTCCTTCTTATTTCTTGTTCTCTTGACTCAATGTCATGACACAGGCCATGGGTTTAGTAGCATTTGTTTTGGGTAGTTTTGAATCTTAATTCAAAGTAAATATGTTCAGTCACTGAATTGAAATCATATTACAGTGAAACACTAAGTTTAATAGAACCATGCCAGAGTCAGTAAAAGCTGTAGGGCTGGAGATTAATGATAAATGATGTTAGTTTATATTGCTGGTACGACTGCATAGCTATGGTTTGCAAAAGAGATGGTAACTTTGCAAAGTACAAAGTACCCAGTGAAATAGGTATGACTTTTCATATCACAGGGTTCTTTAGGCAGGCCAAGTACTTCACATATAGGAAGAGCGCCTTAGTCCTTGAGGGAGGAAGGGTGGACAAGTATTTAGGCTGGGAGTAGCATGTGGTTTTATTTCTGAAATTAGAAAAAGAAATAAAAGGAATATTGAGAGATTTGTGAGGCTGAGATTGTCATCAGGGCTTTCCAGAGTCTGTTAGATTCCAGTGAGAACAGATTTTTTTAATCTAAAGTCCCAAATGCTCTTTTTATTCTTTTTTTTCTATTACGTATGAATACTGTAGCTAGGGGGTCTTAAGAATCCTAAAATATAGTGCTGTGTTTTTTTATAACTCCTGCAGGTTAATGGGAACATTCTTGAGCTGTACTTAGTTAAATAATGATACGAAGAAGATATGGAACTTGTAAAGCGTGCATTAACTTTCTGGCTTTGACTTCTGTGACCTTTAGATTGTTTATTTAATGTCGAGGTCCCTGTTGTAATCAAATACGTTTTGTGAAGTGTTATTGATATAAAGTAAGGTTGATATGAAGTACTCACTTTGTTAACTGGTTTTGTTGCATTAATTCAGATAGCAAAAAATTTTCGAGACTTTTAGCAAGTAAATGTTACTGTTAAAGGAATATGGTTTAAAAGATATCCATCCCTGATAAGTAGCAGTTATTTATCCAAAGCTCTGGAACATGATTATGTGGCTAACTATAAAAAATTGGCTGGTTTAAGAGTTCTGAGATCCTGCAAGTCCTGTCCATGTGAAATGTGCGATGTGTATGGGTAACTTCTCTGAAAGCTTGGCTGTTTTCATCCACGTCTTTGGACAAGTTTGGGCCATCCTTTACGCTAAGTCAAATTAGCTTCTGGGTAACATCTTAAATTACCTTAAGGTAAGGTAACACAGCCCTATTGAAATTCAGTGGTTTTTCTATTTATCAAGAGACAGATCCTGCATTAGTATAGCTGCTTATGAAGAAAATTAAGGAAATTATTTACTTAATACCTGCAGGATATTTGATCTTACACTATGGTACAAAGCTTCTAATTATACTAATGATGGTGAATTTATATGAACCTGGACTAGAAAATAAGTTTTGTTTATGTAGTGTTTATATTTTCAATACATTTTAAAGACACTGGTTTGTCGAAAGTGTTACTGTTTTGGAGTGTATACACAGGTTATCACAATTCTGGATCTGACTCGCTTTCTCAAAGGCAATTTGTCTTTGCCCAATGATAAATATTCTATACGTTTGGTTTTTTTTTTCAGACTGTAGGAAAGTAATTTCTGTTATGCTCAATCAAATCTACAAAGAAATGGAGAGTCAGGTATTTACCTTTTGTAGCCTTACAATAGAAGAATGGGGGTGGCAAGCCCCCCGCTATAAACACTGCGCTTTTCAAACACCTTACAATAATAAGGATAAGTAGGTTCTGATTATATCTGAATAATATAAACATGATTGAGTTTGCCTGATGATTATATCTGGCTCATGATTTCTCCTTCCAGTGAGAATCATATTGTGCAGATTTAATGTAACCAGGACACTAAGGCAACAAGGAATTGAATTAGCTGCTTCTTGCAAAAGTTTCCTTTGTTCTCACCCAGAAAGCAGCTTTCTGTAGGGCTTGTCTGCTAAAGAATTTCATGCTGTTATTTTTATTCCTTAAAGGAAGGCTTAATTTGGGAACATGGACAAGTAGAAAATGCCCTGAATTAACAACTTTCTTCTCTTAAAAACTAAAATTTTATCAATTCTTTTCTATGGCTGGAGATGTCTTACCCCATTCCCATACAAACGAAGCGTTTGGAAGGCCTGTGTGGGCAATTGCGGATTCTTCACAAGCTGAAGAGAGAAACTCCTGAAGGAGGAGCAGTGAGAAAGGCGTAGGATTGTAGTACCAACCAATACAAGAATTTATGAGTCATTGCCTCTAGACAGTGTAGAGAACACAGAAGCAGTGGGATAAACGTGGCCATGTAGGATTGAGAGGCATTGCTAATATAGTAGTGGAATAAAGTAAGGAATAATGTGATGCCTTTAGGACTGGAGTCCTGGAGGCAAAAACTGTAGCAGAAAATGAAAAATCTTGTACGTGGAGCACAGTAAGAATTTCCATTCCAAGCAGGGGTGTTATTGGCTGGAAGTGGTAAGAGAGACGAGAGTTTCTGTTATTTGCTACAGTAGTCAACTGCGAGACTGGTGAACGTTTTCTGGAAGAGAGAAGAATATGCTATTGCCATTGCATAAAACAGTAACAGGGCCTAATGCAGCGTACTGCATGCCAGTCTGGTCAGCTATGTTTCAGAAAGGAAATCTAAAATGGGAATAGGTGTAGAAAAGGGCTCCTAGAATGGGTGCTTAGGGAGCAGAGATCTTGCCACACCAGGTGAGATTACAAAATGGCCCTTTTTAGTCTACTGACACGAGGAGTAGATATTGATGTTTATAAATATAGTTGAAGAAAGAAAGGGAAGTGTTGAATTACAAAAAAGAGCTAGCTGAGGGAGAAGGAAGTGTTGACCAAGGAACATGTGAAAAATACAGGCCACAAATTCATTTAGCGTGGAAATGAGAAAAAGATTACAAAGTATGAGAGCTGTGAATTAGCCTTCCAGTGAAGGGAGCTGGTAATCTTGCCAGTTAACATAGCACTTCATATTGTCCATCAAGAAATGAAAGAACTGCCTTTCTTGGTATTATTGTTATGTGTACTTCTTGCTCTACTACTTATCTACTGTGGTAACTTCTGAATTGTCCATAAAGCAATTATTAGAGGAGGGTTACTCTTCTCAGCTGTGTATTGCACCCGTCCATTTATACAGAACTACGGTGTACTGAAAATGCCTGCAGCTCAGACCATGCAGATCCTGTAGTAAGTTCCCAGCCTGCAACTGCACCCTGTCCCACACGGTAGCGCTGTCAATTCTGACAGTGATACTGTTTCATACAAGTATGTCGGCTCTGACTTGCCATTGTTCTCAGGATGCTGGGTTTTCTCTGCTTTTAAAAAATGCTGGTTTTATGGTTTTATTTTTGTGTGGATTTGGATGTCCTGAAATACAATCGCTTTGCTGAATTTCTTTTTAAATCACAGAATGAAAGGGCTTCCACCACCCCACAGGAGTACAGGGTGGCAGTAAGCCACCGGTGCTGTTTGCTTAGCTACGCTGTGAAGAAGTAAAAGTGGGCACTTGGCAGCTGCATTGGTTCCCCCAAGTCCTCCATCAGCCAAGCACTGCGCGCTGCACCATTTACGTTTCGTAACTGAGCAGTTAAGGATGTTGTATTCTAATTACCTGGCCAATTATGTGCAGTGCAAAATTCCCTGCTAGTACTGCTGTGATAGCCTGAACTGCAGACAGTCTTGTGATTAAACTGTCCCTCGATGATGAAGTTGATAATTAACAAGAACGTGTTTTGCTGAGTAGTGAACAAAGTCAAAGAAAGAACAGAATTGAGTTTTCAGTGCTGTAATATGGTTTTAATGGTGCTTCTCAGGGATGAGAATTGTCTCTGACCTCCCCTGAAATTAAAAATGCATACCCATGTGCAAAAATGTGGACCTGATTTCTTTGCACAGAACATAATTTTGGTGATCAGAGAGCTGGAGAACCTGCCCTATGAGGAAAGACTGAAGAAGTTAGGTCTTTTCTCCCTGGAGAAGAGAAGGCTCAGGGGGGACCTCATCGCAGTATTCCAGTACTTAAAGGGCAGCTACAAAGAGGACAGAGGTTCTCTCTTCACAAGGAGCCCCATGGAGAAGACAAAGGGCAACAGGTACAGGTTGCACTGGGAGAGGTTTCATCTTGACATAAGAAGGGAATTTTTTTTTCAGTAAGAACAATCATTCACTGGAAGAACTTATCCATTGCTGGAGCTTTTCAAGATGCGATTGGACAGGGTGCTAGATAGTATCTAGGCTCCCTTTCCCATGAAAGGTTGGACCAGATGATCTTTTGAGATCCCTTCCAACCTGGGTTGTTCTGTGATTCAAATTTTAACTGGATAAAGCACCTCAACAACATGTTTCTTCTGTGGTAGCTTCATCCCAATAAAAACCCAGGCAGCCCATGCCAGCCCTTTTGAAGAGCATTCATAGCTGAGCGTCTTTCTCCTTTGTGCCAGTATGTGGAGTTTTGTGCTTTCAGCCCTGAAAATTTGAGTGTCACTGTCCAGTGATGACTAAGATGAAATTTTTATTGTTCAGTTGTCCTACAGTCCCAAAGTAGGAATTAGACATTTACTTCTCACAGTGTTAAGTGTTGTATGGACATGCAGTGAACTGGACAGAAAGCCACACAACTCATCCGTGTCAGCCTGGCATGAGCCAGTCAGGCAGACAGAAAAAACTGTGCTACATTACAGCATTTTACTTGAACTGATTTTTCTGAACGTCTGCTTGAGCTATTCTCTTTGGAATTTATTAGCTTTTATTGAGGGCTATCCACTTAGAAAATTTAATCCTTGTGAAGATGTCAGCTGAGAAAAATTAAAATACTCTAGAGACTGTATTTTTCTCCCTTTAGAAAATTCAAAATATTAACCGAAGTAATTATCCTGAATGAGCAAATGTTACAATTACAAGTTATCCTCAACATTGTGAACATAATTAAATTATGGTAACTGGTTTAAATGAACTAAACCTGGATTTTTTTTATTTTTGCTAAAAGTTGTAGCAAGGCAACTTAAAAATATACATGAGCTTGTTTAAACATCCTTTGGCCTGCTAAAAATTAGGTTTGTACATGAAACAAGCCATTTTCCTTAAAAGAAAAAAATTAAGGGAAAAGACTCGTTTCAGTCTAAAAACAAAACTTCTGGCAAAGATCTTCCGAAGACATGAGCAAGTTAAATCAAGGGCTCCATGTTCCAGCTAATGTAGTACATAAAAACAGCAATCATCATTTGGTAAATTAGTGCCTGAAAATGGCTTGACAAACATAGAAAGTATAATGCAGTAATTGCATGAGGTCTGTGGGTACCAGGTTATTATGGCATTGAGATTATCAGCTAAATTAAATCTGATTAGTTTTATATGTTGTGGGTTTTTTTTCAGATTTTGTGCTTAGATTCTGAAAATACTTCTCATGGTTGAACATGGTACCATCTTCTGTAGAAGAGGAATGTGTCTTCCTCTGTGTGTTTTGAGTGATATTTGCCCTTATAACAAGTACTTTATGAGTTCTGGTGTGTAGCAGCTTCTGCTTTGATGGTTTTAATGGCCTTATAGGCACGGAAACTTACATCTGTCTGCTCTAAGGTACATCTTGCTATGTCATTCGCCACCTTAATAAAATTAGCGGAAATAGCAAAAGCTATAGAGAACTTTGACTGTTACAGCAGATCTAATGACAAGCTCAACTTTCCTTTAACCAAAAGCAAATAGCAGTAACTTCCCTTAACATCTTTTATGTTTGTGGATGTCAACCATCCATACAATATGTGACATCAAAACTAGGCTGGACTTTTAAAAAGAATACTTATCATGAAATTTCCATTGTCAAATCTGACCGCAAGTCCTGAAATGTGACAATATGTTCTTTTTCAATTTCATTTTCCTATCCTGTCTTTAACTTGGGACAGCAACATGCGAATATGAAGTACATTAGCTCAATTCGGTGGGAATTTAGACTTTTCTCTAGAGGTGTGTGAAAATATGGGGGAGAAATTAGCATTTCTTAAGTTGTAGGAAATTTCTCTCGTTATCCTACAGAATTTCATCAAAGCACAAAAAAACCTATAGGCCCTTAGACTTGTTTTTATGTTTTGGTGGTTGTAAGCATGTATGTTTTAGGTATCTGTGGATTGGACTGTTAGAGAAGCTTCATAAAATGACTTGTCGGCCCCTGTAAATTGTTAGGAATGAAACCGGAATCTTTGGAATGAAACCAGAATCTCCTACAGGTGCTAATTTTGAAGAGGCTGAGAGTTAATGATTACCCTCAGTGAACTAACCCATGGGGAGGCTCTAATTTGGGAAAGACAATGATAACATTGCTAATTTTGTTTGAGATTGAAGGTGAGAGCTCTCATGCCATGCAACTAGCGTTTCATCACGTCTAAGATCTTGTTGCAGGCACTAGTACTGTATCGCACTCTTTGAGGGACCGGTGCAAGAAGCATTCTAATGTGTAGGTGTGGAATAAGCACCTAAACCCAACTTCCAGCCGTGTCCAGCAGGGATGGCTTACATTGTCATAACCAAGCATTCATATCTCCCTAGAGCTGTGGATATTTTTATCTCCATAAAAAGCTAGTTCTTTTTTTTTTTTTTTTTTTTTAAATGCTCTCGGCTTCAATACTTTATTGCAGTGAGTACCAGAAGCTAATAGTGTGTTCTATAACAGATTTTTCTTTTATCAGTTTTCAAACTGGTACATTTCAATGGCTAGACTTTTCTTCATCCTAATGTTAGTAGAGATCTATTTAACATACAGGAAATTATGTTCTTCTAGAGTTAAAAAAAAAGAAAAAAGAAGACTAGATTTATTGAATTATTTTTAAAAAGCTTTCAGAATCTGACTCTTCTTTATCTCCATGGGATTGAGATACCTGAGCACTGTTAGGTACTTAACAGCCTGTAAAAAATCTGTCCATAGCAGATGTGTGCTATTTATTTGTGCTTTTTCTTTAATCCTTGCCAGACTATAATTAGAATGTTTTATACAAATGTTTCTTTATCTGGACAAAGCATTTCGCTGTTTTGGTGGACTTCTTCCATAGTTGGCAAAGTGATTTGTGCTTCCCTTTTGAGTGAGGCTTAGCAAATCTGCTAAAATGCATTATTGTAATAGTTTAATGCGTACGAGTACTTTAGATCTGTGGTACTTCGGAAGTTTGCTATTGAAGTAATGTGGCTTAATTCACTTCTCAGGTAAAATAACATATTAATCTTAGGTCACTCTTTATTAACTAGCTTTCAAAGAATACAGAAAGGCCATTAATTGCTTTTAATCAGCAATGTGGTTTTAGCTGGTCACACTGATTATGTAACTGGTACATCATTTTGTAATTGACAGTATATTTCTAACTACTACACAAAACTCAGTTGTAATTGAGAAAAATCAGAGGCAAATGTAAGGAGTTTTCATGTTGCAAAACTGCCTTGGAAAGCTGGAGCTCCTAGAAAGTTCAAGTGTCTTCCCATTATTCTAAATAAAATGCACTTGGAAGGCACTGATGAGAGGGACAAGGAACTGTATTACAAGGGCCGCTGTTAAATAGCTGTAGGTGGACTCCCACTCGTGCAGTAATTCTGGCTTCACAACTTCAGGGTTTCTCCATGGTTTTACAAAACAGGGAGATGGGAGGAGGACTGAGAAGATAAGTAATGATTTTGGTTGGCATATCTTATTTTGAGCTTAATGATTGAAAGGACATGCAAAAATGTTGAGGGGTGCTCCTAAAGCAGAAACCTAGAGCTCTGGTGGCATCAAGATACAACCAAGTCCTGTGCCCAGCACTTAGGTATACTCTAACTTTTCAGAATACAAGAACTCGCAAAACTTGGCGTTCATAATCTTATCTGGTGGTTAGGAGTAGACTCATTACACTGGGACCGCAGAGAGGAATGAATCAACGTATGAGCCTTGTAAGAGACAAGTAACTAAGTTGCTGGGGAAACTGGGAATTATTTCTAGTAATCTTGTTTACTAGTAAATGCTGTAGTCTGTAAAAGCAGAAACATCTCCCTCTGCCAAGGCAAATTCATTAGTTTGCAATTTACAGTGTAAGTTGATACAAAGCCAAATTCTACAAGAGCAAAGTTTATTTGCAAAGAGATTGCGCCATCGGTATGGTAGCTAACTGACTGGAAAGCATATTCTCTCTTTTCTTGAAATTCTATTTAAAAACATAAATAAATGTATGTGGATTTGTACCTAAATAAGAGGTTTCGTAAATGGTACAAAGCAGAGAAGGTGGCAACAGGTTTCTGCACTCTAACGTGAGACCGAACTGTGTTTCTCAAGAGCTGTTCAAGGAGAGGAGGAAGCCTGGAGAGGCAGAGGAGAGGGAGGTTGGTTGGAGTCACAAACTGTGGGCTGTTGTATCTGCTGCCACAGCGTGGAGCAACGTTGTCGGGGGGCTGAGCAGATGTTGTGACAGTGAGATTTGCTGCAGAGGAAATGGCCTTTAGCATGAGAGCTGTGGATTTGCACAGGTTAGGGCATTGCAAATGGAAAAGGGGGCAAGCCCTATCCCTTCAGTGGCGTAAAATGAGGGTAGTGACTGCAAGTGAACTCTGACAGCAGCTCCTCCCTGGGAACCTTCACTGGCATACTTTAGGACATATACAAAGGTGCGCACATTTTGGGCACACAACTTTGGACAAAAGTCCTTTATATATCTAAAACATCTTGGGAAATAAGTTTGGGTTTTGTTTTGTTTTTTTTTTAATGAAACAACATGCCAGGGTTTGGAGTTAGGGTGAAGAGACCCAGAAAACCTTGGATTTTAAAATCGGAAGTAAAATTGGCTTCATGTCCTTGGTATCTCTAAAACAAAAACCCCACATAACTTCTGTGTACGGTGTATCACCTTATGTGCTAGAGAAGGAGAAGGTTTCTAAATGACTTTATATGAAATCAATATAAAATGGCAGAAACTTAATAAATTCTTTGTTGGAGATGCAAGAAGAGTACATTGATTTCTTTTTGATGGAGACAAAACATGTTTAGGTAGCACAATCTACATCCTGTAGACTAGATTTTTTTTTTTAATTCCTTTTTTTATTCCACAAAATTTTCTTGTATTTTCCTTGCAAAAATATTCCCTAGGGTTTCTCAGAAAGAAACCCTTTCCACCGCATTGGGCTTCATAGCAATCACTGGTAGAAATACCATTCTCTGCTACCTTTCACAGGGCTTGGATTGACTTGTAATCTTTCTTGACTAAAGAGATGTGTGTGATTAAACTACCCCAAAAGCAGAGGGGAAGAAAGCATTTCTGCCCTTCTGTTTTTGCCTAGCAAATCCCAGCCCTGACAGAGACCTTCCCAGTGAAACGTTTGTTAAATAAGCTTAGGAAGCATCCTGGTTTCAAAAAGATTGCACGTTTTAGTTGGCTTGAATTGTTTCATTGAAGGTGTGTGGGTTAGTCCTGCTCTGGAATGCCCTGGGGCGTCCTGGGCACTGCCAGTTCTCTTCTGTCTGTAATGCATTCATCATCGTTGGGGTTTTTTATGCTTATAATGGCAATTACCTGTTCTTGAGTTGAACTGTATTTGCAGCTTAATAAAAATTTATAATACTCTTGGATAGTTTAGATAGCTTGATAGTTTTCTGAGAGAAAGGACATTAAAATACTTTAAAATTGTATCCTTTTAACAAAAGAGAAGTGGCCTTTTCTTAAAGGATTCTGTATATTTTACTGTACAGCGAAAGTGCTATTAAAGGGAATGATTGGACGTGTTTTTATTAATAATTCCAAAGGATAAAAATCCCACTTCTAATCATAGTCCTGCTTAGCAAATCACAGCATTGATACGTGCAATTCCATATTTCAGCTCACTGGCCTCAAAATAAGAATGTATGTACTGGCATGGTTGGGATATTACAGGACTAAACTTGGAAAAACTGCAAAAATCTTTTCATGGACGTGGCTTTAAGTAGCAGAGAGCTCATGTAATTTTTTTTTTCCCTGAATGTGATTGCATTGTTCCTTAATTTTCTCTATCTTTTCTAATGATTTCTTTTCAGCCTGGAAGTGGCACACCTGGACTGTCTTTGCATTCTTATAAATCTGGGCAGCACCGCTTCAAAATGTTCTTATTTGGGATGTGGGGATTTACTCCCAAGCTGTTGCCAGTCAGTGTCCAGGCATGCTTCACAGGGTTGGTGGTACTGCATAGCATTTTAAATAAGATTGAGTATTGATTGAGATCCTGGACTTCTCCCTCATACCATGCTGCTGCAGATGTGATCGCGTAAAGAAATGAAGCCAACGCTGTGGTTTAAAAACCTTTGGGATGATTGTTAGGGTTTTCTTAATGAGTAGGACATCATTCAGAGTTCCTTTTAGGGGAGGTTGCTTTTTGTGGTTTGTTTTTGTGGGTTTTTTTGTTTGTTGTTGGGGGGTTTTTTTGTTTTGTTTTTTGTTTTGTTTTGTTTTCATGTTGTGGGGTTTTTTTTGTTTGGTTTTTTTTTTTTAAATGTAGGTTTAGCAGCCTTTGTAGTCTGCCAATTTTCTGTCTTTGTATGCTAGGAGGTTCCTATAGCCTGGGAGTTGTAGTAGGAGTCTTACCCATTAGTTAGGAAGAGTACTTGCAGTATGTTCAAGTCAGCCTCCAGAGAGATTGCATTTGCAGGCTGTTGTTTTAAGCTTGGGAGAAGCTTTTGAGTGACATGATTGTCTTGACATTTGATTTAATATATGAGGTTCTTAAAACTGTTGTAAGTAGTTAAAGATGATAGATACAATAAAACCAAATGAATACCATCATGTACAGTAGCAGCAGGGTAGTTTATATAGTAACAAAGCATTAAAATGGGTGAATAAGTTCAGATGAAAGGCTAGATCTTGTGTATCTTAATCGAAGTTCACATTCTCTTCTCTAAACCTTTTGCTGAATAAGGTTACTGTTAGTAACAGTATAATACAGCAACCTTCAGCCTTCTGGGAAAAGCTGGTAAGTCACATTGTTAAGAGATTATTTCTCATGGCCAATAAGCTACTGTTAAATTGCATGCAGGACAAGCACTTTGCTTTTTTTTTGGTCTGCCACAGATGATACTCCAAGGGAGCTAGACCAGTGATCACATTATGCGTTGTAAATCCAAGCTCCCATATTAATCGTGTTTACTTTGGACTTCTCAATTTTTTTTAGCACATCTTTAATCTTTTTCCTTTGGACAGCCTCTGCTATGGATATACTGAAAGACTTCGCATTTTTCTAATTGTTTTTTTGCCATAGCTTTTTGTGTTGGAAAAGACAAAGCATTTAAGCTAAGTATCAGTACTGATAGTGTGCTTGTCTGGGAGTTTCTCGCAGACGTCTGGTACATCATTCATCATCTCAGCAGGTCAGTGCTCTCAGATACCACATTTATACCCCAATTCATACCTAAACTGAATGGTATCAGTTGAAAATTAACACATTCTAGTAAAAAGCATCTCCCTACCAAGGTGGCTTCCCCCTGCCCTTTCTTTGTCCAGGGTGGTAGACTGTGAAGACTGTTCTTCTTGGAGTCATGTTTGGTCATCTGTGGAAAACAAATTAGTTAATAGATTTTAAGGCCAAAGGAGACCATTAGATCCTCTGACCTCCTGTGTACATGGTGTATAGAAATTGATCTAGTAATCTCTGTATTGATTTCAGTAAGTTATTTATTAAAAAATACACCTTGGTGAGAGATGGCTAGCATTTGCTTTGCTTGCTTTGTTGAGTGGAAGCGTGCAAAGCACGATAAACATTGTCAAAGTCTTGCATTATTTCAGTTATTTTAAGAGAGAGGGTGAAAATATCAAGTTTCTGATAATGGCGGTACATTGCACTTGTAATTTATGTGGGGATCTCAACAGACTGAAGGATAGGAAAAGGGTTTTGGGGGTGGAAGGGTCATGTTCAGGTTACCCTTTATACAGCAGTTATCCTGAAAAGTAATTCATTACTTCGCTAAAAGTGTTTATTTTTGCCTTATAAAAGAACAGTTTTAAAAGATGCCAAGTTCAGGACCTCTCTGTGTAAAAGGGTTTAGCTGGTTGTAGTCAAACTTCTTCCAGGTTCTGCTTCCTCTTGCTGCCTGGCCCAAAACCGTGTTGCTGATACTGAGAGCTGTAGTCGGGTACCAGCTCCCCACAACTTCTGCATGACTGTGCTCGAAGCCTAGTCTGGTTGTCACGACAGAGCAACGCAGGCTGGGCTTCTCAGCACGGCTGGTGGCAGTGCCTGAGTGCAGCCGCAAGTTCAGCTGACCATCCGATGCTAGGCCGTATCCTTTCCGGTGTCGCGGCCAGAACAAGTCTCTTCATACAGTCACTATTGCCATGTTTTTCTTCCTGCCTGTCATTTGGCGATGAACTTTATTGAAGTATAGGTTGCTTGTACTGGCTTTCGTTTTAATCAATGATTTGACCTTTTAGTTATGATTACCCTACCTTTATGCCAGTTGCAGACTTTATTCCCTATTGTATTCTTCTCGATGTCTGTTATATAGCAGAACCCGTTCCCCTCTCCCTTGTGAAAATAAGTTTAGTAATAGTAATCATGTCCTGTCTATCATGTTGTAAGACTCATCAGTCAGTTCTGAAGCCGTTTAACCCATGTTGATTCTCTGATGTTCAGAGTGTCAGGATCACCTCTTCAAACCTTTTAAAAATGCTGGCGTAATGCTGAATTTCTCTTGGCAATTCCCTGTTATTCTGGGAGTTATTAAAGGTAAAACCTAACATTTTCGAGAACTCCTTTAGCCATGTCTTTCACAATATGCCAGTGTTGTCCCAGAGTAGATTGACTGTCAAAAAAAAAAAAGGGCAAAAATAAGCATGAGTTGAATGAACAGTGGTTTGCTCAAAACTGTACAAAGTCACAAGTGTTGTCTGAATTTACTAATAAAATACCTATGAATAATAAGAAGCCGCTGCTGAAATGTTAAACAGTTGCAAACAATTAGCAAGCAGTCTTTTCACATACTTCATACCTACTTTGGCACCTCAAAAAAAAAAAAAAAGGCTGTAATTGCTGTTGCTAAAGGCTACTTCTGAATCAGTACTGAATATGTTAGTTTAACAGTAGCAAAGTGCTCAGAAGGATGTACTGTGTCTGAACAGAGCTTTTGGCTCACCAGCATTCGAGTCAGTCAGCTGAACGCTGTCTTGACAAGAGGCTTCCATTTTGAACGTACTCAAGGTTATGATCAAGTAGGCCAGCTGCAACAAAGTGAAATGGGGTCTGGATCCCTGTTCATTATTTTGAACCAGGAATAGCTCAGCTGCTCACTTGAGTTGAATTTATTCTAATAATGCGTTCCGCTTTTAAAACGCATTACGGCAGTTGGTCAGTCTGAACAGGAAAGGTATTTATACAGTGCTTAGCAGATCCTTAGTTGCACACATGCTGATGCGTCTTTTCTGATAGCAGAAACTCGCCGTTTTAAGTGATTGCATAATGCTTGGATAGACATCAAGAAGGTGGGTCTTCTCTTTAATTTCAGTTTGAGGGCATTAGAGATGTATATACAGTTGTAGAGTTAATGGTGAGTGTGGAGTTTGGTGGGTTTTTTTTAATTGTGATTATGTTTGTATGAAGTTCATGTATATCCCTAAAAGTAAATTACATTCATTTATATATCACTGAAGCACCAGAGTTTTAATATTTTTTCAGATATTTTATGCTATTTCTAGCTTTAATAAAACATATGCTTCATAAAATATTAGTGTTAAATTCTTGTAGTGTTTGTCTAGGGCTTTCACGCACCATACTTAACAGGTACATTGCTAAGCCAGCGGGTGTTCTTGTATTTATTATGATCCAGTTCTTCCTTTTTTCCTTGCCTTCTCACTTTTTCCTGCTGCTTCCAGATCCATGGTGAGAGGTTGGATACTTCACTATTTCATCTGATGGAGTGAAATGAATGCTTTGTGGGAGCTTTCAGCATTTTAATTAAATATGCAGATAGCTGAGGAGCAGTATATATTAAATTTTTTATTAAAAACATGGATAAGGTACAACGTTAATCAGTGAAAAAGATCTTGCCCTTGCTTTTCTTAATGGATTATATTAGTCATTAGATCATTAGAATGAGTTCAAAGCGCTCCCTCTTCGTCTCATACTGTCACTTTGTTAATACCACTCTCTTATGAGTCACCTTCCCTTTTAGGCAGTAATAAATTTTACCTCTCCTCCCCTCTTCTTTTCTTCCCAGCACCCACTTGATTTGTTGTGTAACTTTCAAGGAAAGGCCATGTTACCTGGCTGAGATTGAGAAAGATGCAACTGAAATGAAACAGCTAGGCAGTGAATTAGCTTTGCTGGTTCGTATTCTGCTTTGATTTATATTCTTTCAAATGCTTTTGAAGCATAAAAGATATGCTGGTCTCTGGAAATGAGCACTTAATCTCCCCCCTCCCTGCTCTCCCGAAGGTTGACATTAGCTACTTAAGTGAAATCTGATTTATGCAATTGGCCAAGGCTTCTATTCGACACCTCTATCACTTCCCAGGTGGGGAACTCAAAACAAAACAAAGTGCTTGGAGAAGTGCTCTTTGCTTCCTTGCTGGTACAGGTGTGTGCTTGGGTGCAGAATGGCAAACTGGTAGGGCCAGCTTTCTGTCTTCACAGCAATAAAAATATCGGTAAGACAGGAGATTGGTAATGGGTTTGGGACCTTTTCAAACCTGGGTCGCTGGTTCAAATTCAGCCAGTCACCCGATGCTGGAAGTCATCGCTGTCTGCAGGATGTTTGATAGTCAGTGGGAAATGTGTTGAAGAACTCCGTCTTTTCCATCAAAGAACTGTCCGCAGGAGCTGGCACTAATTGGCCACCCCTGTTGAGAGCTTCAGAGGTGAAGCCAAAGATTCTTAGCTACCCTGTCAGTCAGTCCTTCGAATGGATTCATATCACGGTAGCAAGGTGGTACGTGGGGACACTTCCTTAAATTTTGACCTATATACTTGTTCTAAGGAAAGCAATGATTTTCATACTTTGATCTGGGAGACTGGCCATGAACACTGCCAAATCTCTTTCCAGAAAACACAGGACAGCAATTTTCAAAAACTTTGTCTTTTCCTTTGGCGCAACTGAAAAATGCACAACCCCCATGCTCAAGCATCTGTGAGAGTAACAGAAACTTGTAGCTGCATAGCTGGCTAGTGGGACTAAATCAGCAGTAGATCATGGAGTGCCTTGTAGGATAGGATCCTGGTAAGGAGGATTTTTAAGGGAAGCCTGCTGTCCAGGTTCAGATGAATATTCTGCACCCTGACTCTGTTAAAGGAGAGGTTCCAGTAATAAGATGACCACGATGTAGTGAGCAGTCTCTTACCTGAAGAATGTAGAATGGAATGCTTTTACAAACACTATCGTAACCCTGTTGCTTGCTCATCTAAAGATTTCTATTTGAAATAGCTTATTCGTATTGTGGCTTAATCTTCTCCTTCCTGAGTCATCTCAGGAGCAAGCTGCATCTTTTATGTTTTCTTCCTTTGCATAGAAGTGTTGCATTTAGTCAGGCAGTCCTAGAAAGGAGTGTTGCCTCCGAAGAGTTAATGCTTATCCAGTCAGAGGGTGCATTTGCGTTACAGTGCAAACATAAAAGTTCAAACAGTGAATTAAGAATATTGAATTCTTTAAGACACATACTTCCTAAGCAGTTGAAGAGCAATCTATATTGCACACAAAACACTCATCAAATAATTTCCAGTACAGAACATGTTTGTGAAAACTTTCCATCTGTTTGCAGGTAATTCGTGGCTAAATTAATAGAATATTCCTACGTTGTTCAGTTATGGCAATGTGCACCTTAGAAATGCCCTCATAAGATGTGCTAGAAAGATCAGCTCTATTAAAACAAAACAAAACAAAACAAGACCCATCAGATCCAGTGATATACCAGAGGTACATTTCACAACTGTTATTATCTTTAATACAGTAGTTTCCAGGATCTGTGTTCTTGGGGAAGGGAAGTACTAAATTCATTAAAAAAACCACTCCTATTGTAGATGAAGTTTACATGAAAAAGGTTATTTCAAAGCTCCCTGAAACTGATTGGAAGACTACAAAACCCAGACCTTTCAATGGAAAATTTTCCAATAATTTCAGTGCTCTTTGGATCAGGCCAAGTTTTTTTTTTTTGTTTGGTTGGTTTTTTTTATTATAGAATTGCCTTTATTTATTAGGAAATATTTCTGATTGCCTTTCAGTGTTTTCTTGTCATATAAAGTTCTTAAAAGAAAGTCTAGTTCTGATTTTTACAAATTAAGTATGGGGGAAAAAAGTGCTTTTTGAACACTCATGCTTTTGCTACTGTTGCTGTGATACCACCACCTTCCTGAGCAGATTCTGTAGTAGAGAGACCTGCTTGTTTCGGCATGCCAGTAGATTTGCACATGATGATTATCTGTCCGCCAAGTTGCAAGGATCAAATGTGGCTGGGGATAAGTGCTCCTTTCTGCTGGGGAAGAAGGAAGACAGAGGCAATATTGTGGGATCCAAAGCATATAGAAAAACTTGTAAAAGAAACTGGTCTTCTGAAGGGCTTGGGGCACGTGAGTGATCAGCTGGTGTTAGCAGCCTGATGAAGCATCGCACAGACCCAGTGTCATCTTTCGCTTGCTCACTCTGTTACCATCAAGTTTCTCATCACCTTCTTCAGGACTTCTGCCTCAGTTGCCTTTAAAAACAAGCAAACAAAAAAGTATCACTGAAGACCACAAAGTATGCTTCAGAACAGAGACTTGAACTGTGTGGTAGTTGTACTTCCTCAAAGGCTGTCTTTGCTGCTGGGTCTGCTGTGCTGGAAGCCAGATCACGTTTGAATTATGGCCTTGGCTTCTACATACTTTATTATGCATTTGTTAGGCTGTGTACCCCTTCTAGCGTAGCTTGGTCACAGAGAAAAATTTGGGTGGTTGTCAGATGTTTCGTGATGTTTTCTCTTTTTTTCTGTCAGTTTCACTCATTACAGGCAATGGAACATGCAGCTGTGATAAATTTAATCTGATGATAATGTGTATGTCTGGTATCTGATTCATCTTTGATTTCATGGCTGAATCCCAAAGAAGGGAGAGAGAAGGAAATTAGTAGAGGATCATGGTGGCAAGCAGGATTTAGAAGCTGGTAGAGATGATGAAGTATCAGCAAGACTACTTGCAGCAAAGAAGATAATAGCTAAACAGAAACCAGTGTGCACAGGATGGAAAAATACCAAAACTTAAGAAAAATGCAAAATGAATATCGGTGATTTAAGACTAAGAGTGTGAGACCAGCAAGAAAGCTGCTGTGTGCGAGTAGGTACAGCGGAGAGAGGGATCCATACGAGATGTGATATTGATTGCAGGGATTTGCACTGTGCAACCAATCCAGTTGCATCAACAAAGTTCATTCAGTCGCCCCCTTTACCTCTCCTAGACCACTTCACAGAGTACAAATACCTTTGCTGCTGCCGTTGCTGAATGCAAAATAAGTAAGTTAATCCTCTAATAAAATTTAGACATGAAATAAATAGGTCAATCCATTTATTCTCTAACTAGAGTTTAGAAGGATAATGAGGTTTGGCTGGAGGCTGCATGGTGCCCTGGAAGCATATTGCTGTTTAGCCTGTTAATGATCTCAGTATGCTTAATGCTAATGCATTTTAAGTCATTCTTTTGTTTAGGCTTTTAAAAATTAGGCTTAAGAAAATACTAAAAAATAGTATTTTGAGAGATAAGCCCACCAACAGACACACCTTCAGTGCCTTGTACTTCTGCTTTGAATAAATTTAAGTTTCTGTGGTCTTGGTTCTGTCTTGTTCTGTAGGTACTCATCTTGCATCCTATTGCCACTGCTTTGCTACCTTTGTAATTTAGCTGTGGAAAGTCCTCAGATTACGTGTTCATGTCTATGTTCCGTGATAGTTACGTGTCTGTTTAGCCCCTCCATTACTTTTGTAGGTGGGCACATTTCTGAAGAACATCTCTGAGGCGCGTTGGCAGAGCAATGCTCTCTGAATGACCAATCGCAGTAACGTCAGTAACATTTTGTTTCATGTCTGTCTTTCTCCCCAGGGCAAAACGTGTCAGTTTGTAAGCTAGTGTATTGTGTACTTCCCATAGCCCTAGTGAGGGCATGAGTCAAGGAGGTGGACAGCCTTCAGCAGCAAAATGGCAAAGTGTAAAGGTATTCCTCCTTTTTGAGGATTTGTAATCTAACATTTATGAGGTTGCAAGAAAGTTTTATTTCTTTTGCCTAAGCAGCAGACAACTGTATTTTGGTAAAAGATGGTTGCGGATAATAGCTGAGATCTTGACATGGGGGTATGTCCCTTTCTCTAGATCTTACTTAGTTGGATAAGATCTTCTTCATTTCTTATCCTATTTCATAGTGTTACTTAACACCATTAAAGGCTTGCTGGCCTTTTCTCAAAATGTGATGCTTTTCCGGGCGAACGAATTAAACCCCTATATTACATTTGCTTACATGAGGTAGGTACTGAGAATTAATATATTATGAATCACATTTTAAGGCTCAGATGAAAAGTGCTACAGAAATGCAAAATATTTATTACGGTTTTTATGAACAATTCTCTTGTAATGTATGCATATTCGCTACAAGTTCATATTGGCATTTATTATCAAAGAATTTTCAGATTTTTTTTTCTCAGTGTTGTAGGATTGATTTCAGTACAGTCTAGTTTTTGAAAGGCTTTCTTTTTTGAACTGTAATATGCAAATCATAGGAGTAGCAGAATCTCCAACTTCTTTTTCCTTTTGAGTTTAGCAGTTACAAAGCCGTGGCACCTATGTGAACTACCATATGTTATTCATCTTTCTTATTGTTCTCAATTAGGGTGTTGTCTGGTATGGGGTTTTTTTGTCTGCCGCTTCTGCAGTGATTAATATAATAGAGTTATAATCTCACTTATAATCAAACTTTCAGGAAAGCTTATTGGATTTGAGGTGACTTGTATGCAAGCAATTTCCCGACAGCCAAACTGGATGCTTGCAATTTATGGGATGTCAAACCATTATCATTTCATGGCCAGATTGCTAGTACATCTAATAGTCAGGTTTCTGGATTGTTGGGTTTTGGTTTTTGGTTTTCTTTTCCATTTTAGGGGCAGTATCTGTGCTTCATTAACTACGGTGTAATTTTATAGGAAGCCATTTTTTTTCAGATACTTTGTAATTGGCTTGTTATCAAGGTAGCACAAAGCAATCGCCTGTCAACATAAGTGTTCCAGGCACAGTGAGGTAAGGAGAGCTGACTGGAAAAAATTACTTGCTTTAATGAAAAAACACGGATTTCTTTTTTTAAACTATATATCCTCTCAATGTGCTAGGAATATTAAATTTTTATATATATATATATATATATATATTTAGAAGCTACCTTTGCATGGAACAGAAAAAGCAGTACTAAGTTATAGGTTGACACAGTACACAAGTGTGTTTATTTCGACCTTTTAAACAAATCCAGGAGATAGATTAAAATGTCCCCAAATAGTGGGGTGTCAGAATTTTGTCTTTTAAGTATTTTTACCCTATCAACAAGTAGCAGCCTGGTGCTGGAAATTCTTCCTTTTGTCCAGTTACACACTGTCATGATTTAAACCCAGTGGGCAGCTAGGCGCCACACAGCCACTCGCTCACTCCCCCGCGCAGTGGGATGGGGGAGAGAATCAGAAGGGTAGAGGTGAGAAAACTCGTGGGTTGAGATAGACAGTTTAGTAGGTAAAGCAAAAGTCATGCATGCAAGCAAAGCAAACCAAGGAATTCATTCACTGCTTCCCATCGGCAGGCAGGTGTTCAGCCATCTCCAGGAAAGCAGGGCTCCATCACGTGTAACGGTTACTTGGGAAGACAAACGCCATCACTCTGTACGTGTGCCCCCTTCCTTCTTCTTCCCCCAGCTTTATACGCTAAGCATGACATCACATGGCATGGAATATCCCTTTGGTCAGTTGGGATCAGCTGTCCCAGCTGTGTCCCCTCCCAACTTCTTGTGCACCCCCAGCCTACTTGCTGGTGGGGTGAGGGGCAGAGAGGGGCTTGACTCTGCGTAAGCACTGCTCAGCAATAACTGAAACATCCCTGTGTTATCGAGACTGTTTCCATCACAAACACAAAATATATAGCCCCATACTAGCTACTCTGAAGAAATTTAGCTCTATCCCAGTCAAAACCAGTATACACACTTTCTCCGTATCTGATCTTCCTTGTTCTCTCCTTGCAGTAAGTGCTATGTGCATGTGAGGAGTGGTGTAGTTAGTAGGCTTGGTACTTTGTGTATGAAAGTACATGCTCAAAGAGGGAGAGGGAAAGTGTGGAATAGTTCCTTTGCTTATAGAAGATAAAGATTGATTTTATTCAGGACAGAAGTAGGGTAATTCTCTAGCTGTAGAAGAACAAAGGTTGGGCTAAATGTGTTTTTGTTTCCTCACGATATAAAGGTTTTCGTTTCAAGTGGACCCTGATACTAAGGAACTATGATAGGATATTAGTGCTTTTTCCCCTAAAACTGACAATTCTCTTATAATTGAGAACCTCTTAAGTCTCACCTGATATGCTGAGTGCTAAGTCAGGGGGGATCTTCCTAATCTATCTGAAATAATAACTGCAAAGTTGAAGAAAGTGTCAGCGCCTGAGAGAGGGTGCATCATTGACAAAATGGAAAGGCAGATATGATTTGATTTTTTTTGAAGCAGCTGGCTGGGGAGGAAAGGTACTACATTAAAAGTATCTGAATTATAAAGGCTGAAATTTACCAAATGTGAAGGTTTTAGGATGATCTACATGAAATAAATAGCAGCTGCAACTCAGTTTTCGACTGATTAAGTAGCCACATGACAGAAACCCTCAGTCATAAATTGATAGCCCTGTTGGAAGTCTAGAGGCCAAGGAACAAATTGTTACTGTTATTTCTATAAAGCCAAGATTATTCTGTATGCTATAACGTAGGTAGTGCTAGCTTTACCCAGTACTTAAGCTCCCTAGAAAATATGAAATATTTTGATTCTTTTGAGTGCTGTTATATTTCAGAATGGTTTATGTTCCAAGTGTTTATGAACCATGATCCTTGATCAGCCTTCATCTCCCCCACACAAGGTATTACAACCTGCAAATAGCAGGCTGATGTCAGACCCTTGAACACCCTTTAGTATTTCCAGCAATAGCATCAAATTGAGTTTGCTGTATATTGCCCTCTTAATTTGAGGACTGCAGACTGAACTGTATAGGACCATGAAGGTTGTCTTTTATGGCTTTGTATATCATTCCTCACCACCCTGTTTGGTGTGGCTTGGGTCTTGTATGCTTCGTTTACAACAAAGTTGATGCTTTTACTGTAATACAAGGTGTCATCTGATTTCCATCTAGCTGTACCAGGTTAGTATTTTCTCAAGAGAGCATTTTCTTGGATATGTGGGCTGTGTGGTGATGTAAAATGACTACCAAGTTCTAGTTGTCTGCTGTTTCCAAATAAAGGAAAAAACAGTGCTCATACTGGCCTTAATACTATTTTCTATGGAAATTTTAAAAATGAATGAAGACTCACTGATACATTTATTAGTGTTCAGTGTGGTTGTGGTCTGGAAGGTGCTGGTGTCTATAGGATAGCAACCAGTGATTCTGTGAGCCAGACCTGGCATTTTTGGCTGGCACATAGTGGTGCTTAGCTTCTGGCAGAGGCTTTGAACATCAGGTATCTCAAACCACAAAGGTCCTAAGATTCCCCATCTCATCTGTCTGTGCTTGAACGCTGAATTACAGCCCTAAAGAGAGGATGCTGCTGTCGTGCATCTCACCAATGTTCTTCTTGTCTCCTTCTGCCTGTGTTCAGAGTTCCCATTCAGTTGATTTTCCTGCAAGAATGCCAAGAGCTGAAAGTGACTACTGCACTTTTTCTTTTGATGCAAGAGTCATGTGGGTGGTAGTTGTTCAGTGTTGAATGCTGCCAAAAGAAGGCAGCTTTTTTTTCTGTTTCAGCTGTTCTGTTTGTTTTCCTTTACACATTTGTCATAAAGGAAAAAGAAAAAAAAAAAAAAAGAAAAAACAAACAAACAAAACAAGCTATCAATTGTATCTAGAAAAGGACTACAGCCATACTGAGACTTAACTAAATTAAGTACATTGATAGCTCATCTTCGAAGATGGAAATGGTTTGAAAGCCTCCTTGGTCTGAAAGTCTCTTCAGTGTTCCCTTCAGGATCAGTTCTGCATTTGTAATGAACAGTAAAAGCATGTTATTCCCTTTTTTAAAAAAATAGTTTAATAAAAAAAACATTAAAACCTTGCCACTTAGGATGAAAAATACTGCCTGCAGGAACTGTAAAAGTACATGCTGTCAAATATGACACGTATGCACAAATACCTATGGGCTTATTAGTGCCTCTGTAGTGATGTGCTGTCAGCAGTGTATTTCTACTGCATATGACCTTGCAATATTTACCTTTATCTAAAAGGAAAAGAGGGAGGGAGAGTTACTCAGTGAAGCTTGGGTGTCTCCTGTAACCTTTATGGAGTCTCTGCCAACCACTTCGTAACAGCCCGTAGCATATTTGCTCTGTGTAGGACTCAGGTTAGTGAAAAGCAATAGCGGTAAATCCTATGCAGCTGGATGTCACAAGAAATAGGAGAACTCTCTGTTTGGTCTTCATTGTCGTATTACAGCTTACATGTCTGCTGCCTCCACTAGCTTATTCCTAGGGGAGTTTATTTTCCATCCTTAGAAGAAGGCTGTCAGACTGATTTAAGGCCAGAAGTGATGCTTTCAAAAAAACATGGGTTTACTGAACCTTGCATCATTTGACAGGTGGTCATAAGGTTTTGTTTGAAGTCAAAGAAAGCAGAATCTTGTTTGGGTTTAAATAATTTATCCCTTGCCACAAGTTTTGGCAGCCTTGTGCTAATGCCTCCGATTAGGAAAAGAAGGCAGCATAGTCACACAAAGAAAACTGACCTGCAGGTGAAACGCAAAACGTAGACAAATTATGTGAACGGTGTAAAAGTGAATTAACAGGTAAGATCTTTCCTCTCATAATAATATGGTGATTTACAGTACAGGCTTTTAGAAGCAGCCTTATTAAAACTATGTCCTAAGCATCTTTCCTTGTCGCTCTGTAGAACTCCAGTGACCTTTGTGAATTTAAAGACAACATAAGTGGTTTCCCAGAAGTACCTTAAATTCACTGTGCTTACTTTTGACTTTCATCTGTACCATACTGCATAAAACACTGCACCAGTTTACCACAATGCATCAGTTTGTGAAATGAGGTGTTTCTGCTAGTGCTTCACTAGCAGGGAAGTCATCTGTCGCCAGAGAGAGAAGCTGAGGGCAAGGATAGTTGTGTTAAGGTAAGCTGTCTCCACTCATGGGCCAGATCTTTTTGGGCTCCTAAATCACTTCTGTACCTCTTGCACATGCTATCTGACGTACCTGTTCATTCCAAAAGTACCATTCACTGGGTTTTTGCTCCATAGGGATAAGCACTAGGACGCAATTAGGGCTTAGTGCAGACAGAATCTGACAGCACTGAGGTCAAAGTCCACTGTGTTTCTGCAGTACAGGAACCATGCAAGTTTCATTTACACCACATCACCAAAATGTCTCACTTCGGTACTGATAATGGTAATGGCTTTGTGATGAGGAGTCACTGAAACCATCAGCTGGAATCACTCTGTCAGGCAGAGCCAGCTTCTAAACTCTTGAGTGCTGTTCTGGGCCGTGTAAAATCCACGTTATGAGCCACAATCCATTTCCAATTCACCCTGCCATCCAGTCCTTGTTCTATTATCTCCAGGATAAAACTAGAGTAGGGAGATAGTCTTTTAATAAGACAGTAGTTGTCTCAGTCTACAGCCAACAGAGAACAAATAGAATGGAATTTCTCACTTATGCTGTATCTTAGGGAAGTGAAAAGAGGATGGAATAATTGTAACCAAGATAAATACACAAGTCATAACCTTCTTAGCATAACTGTGCCTGTTTCTGGAAAATTAGAATGTCATTGAGCTAAAGGTAATTTGTTCAGCATGCCAACAGAATGATAAGTCTGATTATTTGATCTTTTTCTCTCCTTACGTAGTTTCAGTAAGACTGAAAAGTGAATATAGGTGGTCAGAAGAGCCTTGTACCACTTCGCAGATACACCTTCACCCACCTCTCCCCCAACAATAATGTATGTAACTTCCTCAGTTTGATTGTTGAGGCAGAAATGCTTGGTAGGGCTGTGATGACATTTCAGAGACATTTAAGTATTATTTTCTGATTGTTCCACGAAGAAGATGACTTCTATGATCTATAATGGTTAGTGCTGTTTAATTGAATTTCATGTAAAATTTCTCCATAATAGCTAGGCTTTTTGCTGTCCAAATTTGTTATTTTTTAAGATAAACATATCTTTTGAGAAGTAGCATCATTTAAAAGGCATACTGAAGGTAGGATTATAACATGTGAGATGATTGGCATGCCCTGTTCAGTGAGCAGATCCCCTGTGTCTGTGTTCTTTGTTTTTAGAGCAAAAGAGCTGTACAGTCTTTCATCCATAATGTTCATCGAGAGCTTGAACTTCTGCAGTCTGTACTCATGTGAAACCCACATTGAAGCCCCATGGGTATTTGCCTGCAAGAGGAGTAGAGGGCTTGGTTGTCTGTGCTGGAAAAAAAGCAGTGTTATTATTCCAGTCGGTTCATTGTATTCAGAGCCCAAAAGTGTGACAGGCAGTTTGCAGAGTAAGTAAAGAAGAAATGGTTCTTCCTCAGCAGAAATGTGACTTCGAAGTGAATCGTAGTGCATTCGCAGTAAGAATAACAAACTAAAGAGATGAGGCACAGGAATTACGGTTTGGTATTGTAGCAAAAATATTTTGAGATACATGTGCTTTAGTGGTTGCTGTGGACATGACCAAAGCTTCTCTTTTTTTCCTTATATGTCATTGTCACTGTCTGTCCATTCATGGCTGCCAGCTATCTTTTCCCTCATTCTCTTGGACTCTTTGGTGCAGCGACTTCCTAAGGTATTCTCTGTAAAGAGATCTGGCCTTCAGTGAGACTCCTAGGCCCTGGGGAAAAAAAAAAAAGTATTTAAAATGATCCATTCGTCTTCCTTGGTACACATTAAAACACTTTTAGAAGGAGATGACAGCACAACCTAGTGACAGATGATACTGGGAAGGTGGAAGTACTCAGTGTCTTTCTTTTGCTGCATTTTCAGGCCAAGACTGCTCCCAGGCCTTGGCATGTAACAGCGTGGTTTCAGGAATGGGGCAGCCAGCACTGGGAGAGCACCAAGTTAGGGACTACTTAGAGAAGCTGGATGCATTCAAATCCCTGGGACTGGGTAAACCCAAGGTGCTGTAAAAGTAAGCTGAGGTTAGTGTCTAAAATCTATGAGAAATCATTGCAACTGAAGGGTGTCCTTGACAACCTGAAAAGACTAGCAGTATGCTCATTTCCATGAAGGGCAAGATGGAGGACTTGGAGAACTACAGGCTGGTCTGCCTCACATCAGTCCTTAGAAAGAACATGGAGGATGTGCTCTTGGACTCCATTCCCAAACAGGTAGAGGACAAGAAGATAGTTGGTGGTAGTCAGTGTGAATTTGCCAAGAATAAATCATAGGTCACCAGCCTGATGGTCGTCTGTGTCAAATGACTGGCTGTGTAAGCAACAGAGGACCATGGGTGTACTTCACCTTGACTTTAGTAAAGCTTTAGGCACCTTCATCCCCAGCATTCTCATGTGGGAGCTGAGAAGGTCTGGGTGGGTGAACAAGTTGAAAACTGGCTGGACTGTTGGGCTCAGAGGCTAATAATACTTGGTGGCTTCATGCCCAGTGGCAGCCAGCATAGAGCAGAGCTGGCCCCAGAAGCCAGTATTGGGGCTGGTAGTGCTCAGTATCCTCATCTGTGACCTGCATGATGAGACACTGGTCAAATTTCTAGATGATCCTCAACTGAGAGGACAGGGGGCCTGTCTGATGCACTGAATGGCAGAGCTTTGCTCCAGAAGGACCTTGGTAAACTTGAGGATTGGGCTAACAGGAGCCTTGTGGGGCCACCAGAAGCGAGAAGCTCTGCCCCTGGGACAGGTCCGGCCAGTGCAGCATCCCAGGCTGGGAAGCAGTGGCCTGAGTAGTCCTGCTGAACAGGACCTGAGGATTACAGAGGTCCCAGCCTGTCACAAATAGGGTAGGCAGCCATTCAACCCAAAATAAGGTAGGAGGAAGGCAGCCAGCACTGAGAGAAGTTATTATCCCAGCCTGCTTGGTGGTGGTGAGGCCATACCTGGGTTGATGTGTCCTCCCTTGGCTCCCCTTCCCAGGTCAAGGGGGATGTGGGGAAACTGGTGGGGCCCAGTGGGGGCTGCCCGTGTGTTCAGGGGCCCACAGCATGTACCCCTGTGGAGAGGTGGATGGAGCTGGGCTTGCTTAGGCTGGAAAGAGGTATCTGAGAGGTGAGCTAGTGGTGGCCTACAACCACCCAATGGAGAGATACAAAGACAGCAGAACCAAATTCTTCTCAGCAGTAGCAGATGATACAAGAGGTGGTGGTGACAGTTTGCTGTTTGGGAGGCCCAGATTGAACTTTAGGGAATACTTACCAGCAGGGGGGTGCAGTTCTGGAACAGATTACCCAGAGAGGCTGTCGAATCTCCACGCCCAAGTCTTTTGAGCCTTGGCTGAACAAAGCCACAGCTGCCCTCATCTAATGTTGGTGACAGTCCTGCTCGGAGCAGGACATTGGATGGAGAGCTGCAGAGGGGCCTTCCAGTTCATGTGGTTCAGCGATCCTGTTGTAAAACAGTGACAAAGGTGGGCAGGTTGTTTCCTTCCTTGCTCTGGAAGACCCTCCAGAGGCCAGAACTGAGACCAGATAGCTGGAGTCCCATCTATTGAGATCTGATCTCACCAGGATGCATAGTCTTCGCCTGTACCATCCTCCTTCCTTCACCTGTGCCACTATCTTTAGAATAGAAAGGAGAGTCTGTTTTATTTCACAAACAAGGCAGATTAGGTAGAATTTTAATTAGAGCTAACCGCAAGAAGCAGATGAAACCAGCTCTTTCAAATGACTGTTGCCATCATAAATAATACTGTTGGCACTTGAGCAGTTCAAACTACTAATTCTATGTGATGCCTGATTTTATTGCATTAAGGAGGCAAGCCTCTCACTTTTGTGCTATCTTTTCCAATTTGAAAAATGGATTTTGAGAGTCCTGAGGTTTAATCAGTTAACGTTTGTGCAATGTTTTGAATTTATAAAATGCTATCTAAATGTGAAGTTTAACTGTGTTGTTGCAGAACACTGTTAATGAGTGATCTGAAGGCCCAGGGAAAAGTCGTTATGTCTAAGCTCCTGGACTCCTGGTCTCTTTCATTGATTGCTATGTCATTTTTCAGCATGTCTGTCAACGTTCATAGAAGCTCTAACCCATTGTCAGACCTAGAGGAAAGCGTCGTCGTCCCCTCACTTGTCTGCTCCTTGACAAACGGTGTGTGGGTGAAGCTTTCTTTTTTCCTATACATGAATGTCAAGTGGGTTTTTTTGAATCACAGAAGGAAAACCAGCAGCCAGTGCAGTTTTCACAGGAAAGCAGAGTGGTCCTCAAAAGGTTTCTGCCACCTGCATTTCTTTCCATCCTGTAATTGGTGTGCCAAGCCACTCTTCTCCATTTTCATCCCTGCAATGATGACTTAGGAAACCACAGAAAATATGAGGAAGCTCTGGAGCTGAAAGATGAGTGGAAAGGGGTCTGCCAGACAAAACTGGCGTGCAGAATTGATAGTGCAGAACTGATAACTGAGTTACTGAAAGGCAGATTTGGGATGGAAGTGGCATGGAGACTAGAGATGGAGGAAGGATGGCTGAGCCTCAGGATGGGCAGGGATTTGGCAACAGATGCTTTATACTATCAGGCATTCAACAAGCTCTGGATAGGATCATCGCCTTTCCCAATACTTTTGGTGAGAGTTGGCCAACTAATTGTCTCCTGATACCATGTCCATGGATGCACATGTATGTATGTAGAGGAGAGGCTGACAAGGACAGATTAAAATGTATGAGACATTAAAATACACCATCTCCTCAAGATTTATCTTATTTATGCTATCTGTGGACCAATTTCATGATTCTCCGATGGTCTGAGTTATGACTCGTGAGCACTTAAAGCTGACATAATGGCAGCCTCTATGTGATGAGTTTAATCCTGGCATAGAATGAAAAAGGAGGAGGACTACACCAAATAGGTTTAATTATGCACCTTCTCTTGTGGCTTTTCTAGTTCTTCAGGGGAATAACTCACAGTACTCGCTACCTGTTTAATGTGGTCTCTGACATTACTGAACTGTGAGTTGTTGCAATACCCATTCTGTTCCAGGCACCTTTCTGTTCAGGTACTTGTGCGTCAGAGTATTGTCAGACTTCTTAATTTTTAAGCTTTTAGCCTCCTGAGTGTAATCGAATAAGCACACTCGAGAGCAGAGCGGCAACTAGAGGCATAGCATTGGGCTTCCTTTCACACCCTCCCCTTAACTACTGTGCACGGTGTGAAGTACCGAACAGGCATTCTGCCTCGTGGTTTTCATTGACAGAACCAGCTTCCTCTTAGCTTTCCCTTTAGGTCTGTCAGTCTGTCTTGCCCGTGATGACGGAAAATTCTCCTATCCTCTAGTCTCAGAACAGAGATCTCAAAAGTAACTTGCCATTTGCCTCTGTCAGCAGCAAAAGAGAAGACGCATATTGGTTAATCAGCTGTGCAAAGCTGAACTATTTAAACACCCTTTTGTCATTGTCTAGGAAAGATTTTAATTTCAGCATTGAATTTTAAGTTTTTAATTAACTAACTACTTTTTTCAGTTCAGTGCTTTTCAGCTGGGAGCAAACACTGCTGAGTCACTTAGGAATTGGGCTTGTAACAGCATCTGGCTCTAGCTCCCATTATGGAAGGCAATACCTGGAGCTTTTAATTGTTTTCTTCTTCTTCCTTCTGACTTTTTCCTTTTGAAAAACTGGGTGTAAAACGCTTTGTGACCAAAACATCTTTTATTGTTGTCTATCTAAAGTAAGTAGTGTGATGAGATTCAGTTTTCCATATGGATATGCTAGGGATTATTGGGATTTAAAGTGATAAATAGTAATAAAGTTTTATAATAGTGTTCCTTTGGACACTACACCTGAGTTTAGGGAAGCAACAGGGGAAACCTGTGAAAGAGCTGTGTGAAGGTCACTGCTAGGAGACTGGTCCCTCTGTGTGTAAGGCTTCAGGGTTGCCTCTAAGAGAATAGGTAAATTCATAAGGAAAATTTCTGGGGCTGGAGTGTGGGAAAAGGGAGGACTCCTGTCTTCCCTAACTTCAAGTTATATTTCTGTAGCGCTGCTACAGTTCCCAAGGATCACAGTGAATACTGGGCATTTGAGGGAGAAGGTTTTATATGAGTGAAGTCTTTGAATTTAAGAGAAATGATATGGGGCAAATGAAATTTGCCTGATGTCTTAGTGAGAGGACAAAATTTGACTTTATTTTGCTTTGATGGGTTATTAGCCTTCCTCTTTGTATTTAGGAAATGAAAAATACTTGAATAGGAGGTAATTTTAAAGACCCTTGACTTGCAGATCTCTGCTCTGATACCGGTCTTGGCCACATGCTGTTTGCAGTTGTTTAATGTCTGCCTTAACTTGTCCATTTGTGTAATGTATTACATGGCCACAAGAGTTAGTATGAATTCATTAGCATTTCCGAATTGCTCTTGCATCATCTAGAGAAACGTGCTCACATACCTGCTAGGTATTAGAAGTGAAATCCTGGTTCTATTTAAGCTAATAACAAGAACTCTGATGGACTTCAAAAGAGGTAAGATATCATCCAATTACCATAATTAGATTGTTAAGAGTTGTTCAGCTCCAAATTTTCTAATAATTCAAAGGCTGTTACCTTCCTGAATTTTAAGTCGGATGCAAGTATAGCATGTTGCAAATCTTCTGGTGCTTATGCAGTCACATTGCACTCAGCGCTGGAGACTGTTCACATTCTTAGTGTTCAGTGTGTTTCAGAGCCTTGATGAGGCAATTAGAAAATCTGTATAAATAAGCCTAGAAAAAGTATAACAATATCTTTTCTTAATGTTGTCACTCAGGTAGTGCCCAGTTCTTCCATGGCTTTTACCGACTACTGAGCTCCTGCTATGAGAGTTTTGCTTGAATAGTTAATTTGGAAGTTGAGTGTAAAATGAAGAATCCAAAGACCAGCTCTGTGGGATGTTTTGTGATAGTAGTGGAAACGTTCTCTCCAGTCAGTATCTCCAAAGAGCATAAAACTTCATTTAAATTTTTTTTTCTACTGTACAGTCCCCAACAGACGTTGACTGTTAATAGTTATTACAGCTCTAATTTAATCTGGTAGAGTATTGAACTTGTACGTGAAAGGTAATAAAATCCTTTTAGTAGGAAGATGGAGTTTATGTTCAGAATAACAATCTATCAGTTTTGCAAAAGATCGTTAAATTGCTGCTTTATAACTGTGATCAGATTAAGTCAGCCTTAGATGTGTTTTGAGCCTTGCTTTTCAAGAAAGTAAGTTAAAATAACAAAACTATGGTCTTTGGTTATTAGGGAAGAAATCTGCTCGAATTGGCATGGGGACACTAATTTGTATCAGGTATCTGGATGTCTGCTCTGTGCGTGTTATTGGCTTGGGTGTGTGGCTAAATATTATTTTCAAATAATGTGAACTTCCCTCTTCATGAATTCTAATGCATGCCACTTTTGTAACTGATTTTTATGTCCCGTTGCCCTATTTGATGTCATGTCTCCAAGATCTTATTTGATTGTGTGATATCAGGTATGCAAGAATATCTCATGCTGGAAATCCTAGACCTCAGGTGCAAGTTGAGGAGTTGCCTCCATTTGTTTGTCCCAGAGGAGCTGGTTGCCATTTTCTGCAGTGAACGCTTTCCTGGGGAACCTTATTTTCCACTGTAACTTCTCAGGCTGCCATCTTTTTGGGCTGCAGACATCTTTCCTAGATAGCTGCCTTGGAAAGGTCAAAGGATGCAGTAGGGTGCACTGACCTCGCTGGCCATCATGAGGTTGTTCAGCAGAAGAACCTGACCTGGCTCTTTACTGCGTTTACCCTGAGACTGACTAGGAAGGATTTTAGGGTATGAGCAGTTAGCAGGGTGCAGTCAAGGCTATTGGGTAGTTATCATATGACCAGCTTTTAAAAGGGCTAGCAATAGGATGCTAAGTTTGCCCAGTTCCTAGGGCCAAGCAACGTCTCTGTCTTTTGAACATCTCAGGGTTGCCTGAGCGTTCTCACTGGCATGAGTTTCAGATGTTTTATGCATCTGTATCAGACAAGGATGTTGCACCAAAGATTGCAGGAATGGTCTTCATTGCTGGTGTGCTTTTGAGTCTCACCAGTCTACACCCCTTCATTTGGAAGCTTTTTTGGACAGGTGCTTTATTCATAGTGTATCTTTACATGCATGGTACATTAGCATCAGGTTTCTTCTTTACAAATATCTCTGTTACCTTGTTAGTTCTGAACAGTGCAACTTGAAGCTGTCTTCTGAATCTGAATCTGAATTCTCTCAGTGCCAGGAGGCACACAAGGCGCGAACGTTGTTCTTCCACTTCGATCGGTCTGCGGCTGTGTGCTCTGGAGTCCCAAGGGCCACAGCGCAGTCTTCTGTTGGTTTTTTCGACAAGACATGACCGATCCAGTTCCATCTCTTCCTCCTCACTTCATTACTGATTTTCTCCATCTCCGCCATTTCGGTTTTTTTGAAAGTTGATGCTCGTCGTTTCTGCAACTTTTTTTTTTTTTTTTTTTCCGGGAGGAGGTAGTTGGCCTCCTGCCCAACCCCCATGACTTGGAGGGCCAGTGGTTTTTCTGTCAGGGTGGCCTTCCCTTAGGCTGCGTTGGTTCGCGGCACCTTCTTCCATTTTATCCGGTGCACCCTCCAGAGAGGGATCCCCTATCCACCACCCAGGGGACGCGCCTTCTAGCCGTGCAGCCCCAGCCGAAGGGAAGCTGTCTTCATCGTCTCAAAAACATCTTGCTGATAAGCCATCCTTCCCTTTTTGTGACATGAATGTTAGAATATTGTAAACAAGCTTCCAAAGGATCAACAGCAATTTTTTCATGCAGGATATATTAATTTGTCTTGTAATATTCCTTTTATGTCAACTGCTGTGCTTAAGCATAAATATCTTTTCACGTGTGTTTGTCTGAAGTGACAGCAAGTTGCCAGAGATGTTATCAGACACAACACATGAGGATCGGGAAGACCATTGCTTTGTGACTGCAGGTATTAAAAATGTAGGGAAAAATGTGATTAAAAGCTGAGTACTATTGGTAGGTTTCTCCCAGAGTTTGTGAGTGCTTAGGGGGCATGTGGAAAACAAAGTATTTGCAATTTAGACTGGCAGTTTCTGAAACACCACAGAGCAATATCAGCTCGTAGGGTTTCAGTCACAAAATGCCAAACATAGATGTAGTTGGTGTAAAAGACTGAATGCTGTTCCCACCGCGACCACGTGGTTCTGCGTGATGATGATGAATGAGCTCAGGACCCAGGAAGTGCTAAGTGCCTGGGTCTGTGGCTGTATATCTAGTTAAAATGTGATTATTTTAACTGCATCCCTTTAATATCAGCATTGCGCTGTGCCGCCAGAGTCCGATTTAAAACCTGTAGCGGAAGAGTCTCGAAACGTCTCACTGGTGAGCATCTTTCTGAAAAACGAATAGACCCTTCAGAGTCCTGAGCTGTAGAACATGACACTGGCAGCATGTACCGTGAAGAGGCCTTTCATCTCAGCTTATATCCCTTGATTTCTAAATAGCAGCAGAAGTTTGTTTGAAGCTACAGTGCTTTTTCTAGCTGTTCACCCGAGAAGATCCCAGGAGTCTTATTAGAGCTGCAAGCTATTAGGAGAAAATAAGTGCAAGGGAATTTTAGCTGGAGCCTTAGAGTCTTAACAGGTCTACACAATGATCTCGGAGCGTGCCACATGGATTCCCTCCCGCTGGAGGGAAATACAAGTGAACACATAGCTTCTAATTTTGCCCACAAAGTCCATTGGTGTGAAACAGAATATTCTTCTGTCCCTCAGCGTGGATGGGGAATCAATCTCCATGTGATCTTTTAACTCTTTCTAAGCAGCAGTCTCTAATCTGGTCTGGGAAATGGTGCTCATATTGATCCCATGGGAGGCCGTCGCGTGAAACAGTGGCAAGCAGTGACTGAGAGATTGTGCCTTTGAGAGAAGGGAGGAGTATGAGGATTTGTGTTCAAAGTGTATCATTTCTCACTTCAGACACATTAATTATTCCTCTGTGGGGTTTGACGCCATTGATTTCAGTAGCGTAAGTCCTGTCAACTTTAATGAGAGAGGATTTGGGCCTCTGTCATCAGGTTGTTGTCTCTGTGTGTGTGTGTGTATGAAGTTGACTGACAGATCTGTCGCGTATGCTTTGGAGACAGCAAATTAATGAAATAGGGTTTGTCTGAATTGGTGTTTTGAGTCTGTTGCTTATGTGGAAAAGAGTATGTGTGATGTTAATGTACACTATAGGTGTCAGGCCTGGTTACTATAGGAACTCACCTGTCTGCTCTGTAATAAGCAGATCTAACTCGTAGTGCGTGAACAGGAATCTTCAAATTCTGCTGTGTAGCAAAGCCTCCGCACTTTCTGTGTGGTTTCATAGTAAGTATCCCTCACTTCAACTTTGGAAGCAGTTCCAGTAACACCAGAGCCAAATGCGGCTCTCCATAGTTCTTTCTTTAGCATTTATAGCCTAGACGAGCAGTGAGAGCAAAAAGAGAACACCGCAGCAGACAGGGAAGTCACCCATGAGATGGCTGGGCTTTCAAAAGCAAGAACAAAGTCATGTTTATTCTCTCCTTTTTTAAAAATAAAATTAAATTAAAAATTTAAAAAAAAAAAAAAAGATAAAAAAGGCTAATCCATCATAGCTCTAGTATTTGCCCAGGTGGGTGATCTCCCCAAAAGCATGGACTAGGAGGACATTTCTGACAAGGCTGTGTAGTGGTGGTGAGGCAAACACAGCATAATAGCCATGTCCTTCGGAGTGACTTTCTAGGCACCGCTTCACAGCAGCGTAGTGTGGGGCCGTTCCTCCTAGCATCCTGGGAGAGTGTGCCGGGGTAGACCCCGCCATGGCAAAATTGTCTTTCTTTTAGCAATATAATTCAGTAGGTGGAACTGGCCACGTGATGACTAATAAGCCACAATTGCAAAGTGTGAGCCCTGTAAATAGAGGGTAGAAATATAGAAGCCAAAACAAAGGCGGTTAGTGACTATCTCACAAATTTGCTGTAGCAGCTAGCCTTGTCTACTACTAGGCTTCACTGATGTTTCAAACCTGGCCCCGAGTCAGGGCATAAGAGGGACTATCCTTGGAAGCTCTCTTTATTTACAGCCACTGCAAGAAAAGAAGGAATGAGAGCTGCCTTTGTTTTGTTGGTTACTTTAAAAATCTGACTCCCTGTTGCAAGGCAGCAAGATGAGCAAATGGCTCTTGCACCTGGCAAGTTACCATCAGCAATTATTGCAATGCTTAGTGTCTGCCACCAGCAGAAGTCTCTCTGCTCCCTTTCATGTCACAGATTTCAGTGTTCTTATGGGGATGGTACAATTAAAGCCACAAGATTTAGTGCTCTAATTCTCTTTTGTTTGCAACAAAAGGGAGAGACAGGGAAGGGCGATACATGTGGCTGGGCTTTTGTTTTTATTTCACTGACCAGCAAAAATACTGTGTATATATAACTGTGACAATAACAGAGTTTGTTTAAACTCATCAAACCATTCCATTAGTAACTGGATTAACAGCTATTATTTCACATAGAGGAATCTTGTTATTAAAAAAAAAAATGCTGCGACTACATTTCACTCCTCTCTGTTTACAAACTGACATCTGAGCAGGCTGTACCTTATGTATTTCTGTGTGTTTATTTCAGACAAATGTTTTCTAGTTTTGGATACATCATTGACGTGATGCCAATGTCAAAAACACTGTTTTTGACAAGTATGTCAAAAATGCTGCTTACAATAAATGTGTGTATGGGAGGGAAACGTGGTGGTTGACAGGCATCCAGGTTTCATTTTTAGCCCTTCCATTATTACTCTGTGTGTGACCTGAGATGAATTGCCAAATCAGACTTTTTGAAAGGGGACATCTGTGAACATGAGTGCAATTTTTCTGTTCTAAACTGGCATTTGACAGTGAGACATGAAGATCGGAGCTCTTGACCCTCAGTGTAGTGGAGAGAAATGGGAACCACCAAAGCACTAGATCCATTTTAGGATGAGGTGAGCTACCACAGGAGCTCAGAGCAACTGGTTTGCACCTTGTGGTCCACAGCTTAGACACAAAGGTGAAGGCAAGCAGGATCCATTCGTGGCCCCTCCGCAGTATTTCTTAGACACCCTGGATCTCAGCTGAGCCATGCTCAGTGATGTGGAAGATCATTCCTCTGAAGATTTAACCTTAGTATTTTCAAAACCAAGCTGCTGCTCCTGCTAAAATTCATGCACGCTTAAAAAGAGGTTTAAATTACAGCCCTGTTGAACCTTAGTTTCTCTCTCTATGAAATTAAGCTGTTCATCAGATCTACATGTTTTAAGTATTAACGGACAGGCTTTATTAATGGACACTCCAGGAAATGAAATCTCATTGTCTTGATTATCTGGCCAGTCTTGCTAGAATCTGTGGAATATCACAATTTTTCTTGCCTCAGGGGTTGGTCCCTTTCATTTACCTAACTGCACCTTTCATTTACCAGCTACGCACCCCGATGTGCTTGCGCTCTGGACAAATTGGTAAATTGGTCAGCTGCCAAAAGGGAGTAATTTGACTTACCTGAAATGAGCAACAGTGTGATGAAAATACATTACCTCTGTCCCCCTGGATAAGCTTCAGATTGTATTGAAATAGAATTAGGCTAAGGGAGTCAATGTACTGGATAATAATGAAATGTTTAATGTGGATTAGCGGCATGTAAAATTAATACGTTAGAATGAATTGCTGAAGAAAGAAAATTATGTCAGGCCTTTATCCTGACTCTAATGACTTAAAAATGCTGCACTCTTCTGTTTATAGAAGAGGAAAAGTAAAGCTATTGAATTTATGCTCTTTATTTGGGTGAGAAAAGCAGATATAAACTATTAATATGTATCTGAGCTGTCAGCGCAAGATCCCACTGGACCAAGGCCATAATGTTTGGCTCTGGACCACATCTGAGAAGTTGCAGAGATGAGGGTGAAGTCCAGGAAGAATAGGCACACGAAAACAAGAATCTAAAACTCCATAATTACCTGCCTGGGCTTAGCTTTGGAAGTCTCTTGGTTGGTTGCGTTTTATTGTTGCTGTTTGTTATTTTTCCCTGCCAATAATATTTATGGCTTTTTCTACTTTGTGCATTTTCTTCTGGGAGTTAAATCTAAATGTAATCTTTGTTTTGGACCATCCAAAGGTGAGTTTGAAATGTTGCCTGCCCAGGAAGATCTTAATGAATTTCATACAAAATGGGCAAACTTTCCAAACTAGTTGGCAAAGATAATCTTTGACTGGGAGGTATGGAAGGCCTGCAGAGTGAGCTATGGCATAAAAATCACAAGTATTCATCTGCACTTTGTGAGGCTTTTTGGGTTTTTTTTGTTCTTAAAGCTTTCTTGTTGGCTCATCTGTTCTAGGTTCGTTCCTGTTCCTCAATGCATCAGAGAGGCTGAGCCCCATCATCCTGAGCCCTTGGTTGAGAAGCAGCAGTGACCAATGCATAGTTCAAGTGGCCGTTTATAAGTTTTACCAGCAGAGTGGAGAATATATTGCTCGTGTCCTTCCCATTGACGAAAGCAGCAGTGAAATATTATCAGTGGAGAGTCCAGAGAAACATGGGTAAGTCTCATCTCTCATTTGACTCACAGCTTGACTTGAGAAGAATCGCACAATACAGCCACAAAATGCATGCTGCACATCTACTAAGGGGAGCAGGACACTGCACCAAGTGGTGTTGGTCTTTCATGGGTCTGAGTTATTGTAGAAGCTAGAGATTGGTGCTTATTTTATTACACAAAGCATCAGCAAACTACTGGATCCATGTAACAGTGAGTCTCTGAGTCAACATCGTCTTTATTCTCAATGCTTACAAGTACAGACCGGGTGCGGATGCTCATCCTAAGTTTAAAGCTTTTCTAATTTGCTCTGTCTGATTTCTTTTTATTACTTCTTTACCCAAGTATACTATTGGGCTTAAAATATCTACTGAGTCTGTGCAGTTTCCTGTGTCTGCATACATTTTAAGTTTTGTCTTGCATTTGTGTTTTTTAAATGCCATCTCTTGTCGATAGAGAAGTTTGGAGCCATTGTCAGAGGAGGAAAGCTTTTGATCTTTGAAGGGTGCAACTGTTTGAAATGTTTTAGCCTCTTTGTGCAATTAATTTTAATTGTTGATGATTTAATTTGTCAGACTTCTGTGCATTCTTTTAAATTTTGGTTAGCAGCAAAACAGCAGGAGCCATAGCTGAACGTAGTAAATATTTCTAAATGCTACAGTAGTGGAGTAACTTAGAATGGGATTTGCATGTATGTGAGGCTAATGTTCTACCTCTTCTATATACTGATTTTTTTTTTTATTTTTATTTTTTACTTCTGCTGTGAAATGTGTGTTAAGAAGCATAATTTTTACTAAGCATCACAAACGTTCTTTGTTTTGATGTGATAGATTAGAGAGTTTCTAATAGCAAGTCCTGCTGGCTTGTGCTTGTAACAAGATGTGATTATCTGATTACTGTCTACAGCAAATTCTGTATTTTCCAGTAGCAAAAGAAGAATGTGCAATAAAAAACCTGACAGGAGATAACCTAACTCATAGAAACAGTTTGAATAGTTGTAATTCTCCTATAACACATGGCCTATAAAAGTGAGGAGGAGAGCTTGTGTGTGGATCTAGATCGTACTTAGTTCCAGCAACATCATCCAAATTGTAAATTACTGTTGATGTCTGGGGAAAGGTAATTAGGGGAGCTGCAGCAGCTGTCTTCTTCCTTAGCTCTTTGCAAATGCTGTGCTCTGTGTCACAGCTAATAAACATGCTTTGTGCAAAGTGCCTCCTGCATTGGCAATGCCACTGCTCCTTGGCATTTGCAGGGAATACTGCTGTGCGTAAAATGCTTTGCTGTGCTGCATGGAGGAGCTCTAGCTTGGATCTGTGGGCAGGCAGAACTTGCCAGGAGCACAGGCAAGTGCCAAATGTAAGGAACCTTGAAGGGAAGGGAAAGATTACTTGAGCTATGGTAACAAATGCTTACCTTTGCCATCTGCTGGAGGCGATATGGACTACTCAGCTGTGTGTTGCAGATGGAGATTGTCACCACGGTAGAGGGTCTGTGCTTTTAAAGAAGATGGTTTTGGTTATAGCTTGGATATCCCATATGCTTGCAAGAAGTGTAGCTTGCCTCCCCAACAGCATTCCTGTGGCACATAGGGTAGTAAGGATGTGCCTGTGGCTTTCATGGTTTTGTATGGCTGACTTCTTGCTACTCTGTGTGCTATAAAACTTGGCAGTTGGAGCAACTGGCTGGTTCATTTTCCCCGCTCTGGTCTTGTCTCTTCACTGTGAGAGGTAGTAGCTCTTCCCCCAGCTCAGCAATGCAGAAAGGCTCTGATATTGTGCCCACATAAATGTCACACAGGGATAGTTCAAGTATCTACCCACAGACTGCAGCCACAGATGACAGGGTAGCAGTTTGTTAGCATTTGCCCTGAACCTTCCTTCCAGAATTTATGAGTGCTCCTCTCCCCTTGGTTTGGAGTGATAATATTTGATTATCCCAGCTCTGATAACAAAACATGCAAATCTCACTTTTGTAAAAATCTTGTTTTCTTTAAATAGGAATCAAGAATAGCTGGTTGGAAGTCAAGAGTAATTCAATAAAGTTCTTAAGTGAACTAGCAATCCTACAGTGGAAATCTGTTCTGTTTAATATTTTAATTTGCCTTGGAAATTGCAAAGAATTGTATTGTTTTGTAATGAATTCTTTGACCATGCTATAACCAAGTGATTTCTAAAATTTTAGCTCTGGGCGGGAGGTAATTAAATTCCTCAGTGATGAGCCTGTGTTAGAAACAAAAGCACTTTAAAGTTTCACAGGTGACACTTTTTTGATTCAATGTGCTTTATATACTGTTTTGCAAACAAGAGGTGTAAAGTGCGTGTAGTTGTATGTGCAGTAGTGAGTCCACACTGTTGCTGAAAATCAAGCTCATAGCAGGAAGAGTATGTTTTATTGAAACAAATGCACCTGAAGGGTGGTAAGGCAATAAATTAATTCCAGGGTGGATTTTCTCATATCTTGAACTATGCACAGTGTCAGTATCTTTTTACCCTTCTTTTTTTTTTCCTCTTTTTTAAACTGCATAACCTGAATTACATATATTAATATCTTACAAGGTCTTCACAGTTCACCTACATTTACAAGAGAAAAAAGTAGATGCTGTCAGGTATTACTGTTTCATTCAGGGTGAAACCAAGCAAGCAAATGTTTCGGTTGACAGCACTTGGAGCTGATTTTTAAGTGGAATATATGTAAAGCTATGACATTTTATTAGTCAGGTAGAGACAGTGTAGCACCCAATATTTATTTGTTACCAGGGTTCAACAGTGTTGTCTTCGTGTGCAAAATACCAGGTGTGATTTCGATGGATGCTCGGCACGCATAAAGACTTAAAGGCAGAACTAGTGCTGTTCTGTTTGCTCCTCTGGTCTCATTCTCTCTAGAAAAAAATAGCCCAAGCTTGTGGACTAGAGCTGTACCAATTCCATAATGAGGCATAGTCATTACAGAAATTGTTGCGTGGAAGATGCATATTTGTTTTATTTTCTTACTTGACATATTTCACTGCTGCTGATGTGTTGTGCGTAGGAAGAAAGCTAGCTAATTTAAGATGCATTACATAGCAGTAGGATAGGGCAGATGGAACAGACACCAGAAAGAATATGCCAGAAGTGATAGCTGCGAATGGTTCCCGAGTGATGAAACACCAGAGGCTGGCAAAGGGATGCTTGTTTTGTATTGTACAGAAACTTTGCCAAATACAGTCATAACTTTTCTACATAATATTTGCAACAATGCTTACCACTCGGAACATAATTATGTCCTTGTTTAGCAGTTCAACAGAATTGTATAGCTTTTTATTTTTTTTAAAGAACAGAAAGATCTTACTCTGTATTTAATCTATGGGTTTTGGAACACCTTTGGTTAGACCTTCTCTAATTTAGTTCCTAAGCAATCAGTAGCGCTCCTCTAGTGGGAACAACATATTACTATATTCTGTTAGAATTAGATTTGTTGCGTGATAGAGTGTCTAGATGATCTGACTTTGTGGATGTTTTTGATACGGTTAGTCTCTTCTGGCATCTCTTGCAATTCTGTTGTGTTTTACAAGCACCTGCAAATGATACAGGGGGAGAATCAGTGCGGTGCTATCGATCCTTTGTAATGGCAAAAGAGTTCTTATAGTTCCTGCCATGGAGCATAGCGCTTTCTGATTTATCCCAAATGTCACTAGATGTGGGTACTGTCTTTTGCTGTTTTTCTGCTCCCACGGTGCTGTATGCAATCCTTTCTTGTTGCTATTTAAGGGACTTCCTTTTTTGTGTTACTGGAGGTGAGGAGGCAGCGAGTACATTTACATAGCATATTGGTTATTTAGCAAAGCAGAGTTACTTCCACAATTTGAATGTTGACTTCTGGATGCCTGTCAGACTCTCACTGTGGCCACTGATTTCATTTCATCTCTTATTTGTTTTCCCATCTGTTAAATTTATAATTATAAAGGTAGTAAGATTGTAAATGTGCTTAGTAGAGTGGGGAAAACACAAAGGAAAACTTGTCAACAAGGTCAGAGTTTGTAATACAGGACTGATTTTTCTTTCTTTTGATCTGTGTATTTTGGAGAAGTTAGAGGTGGGCAAGGACAAAAATAGCATTGTTCATTTTAATTACCATTATTATTTTACATCTCTACCTGCACTATTAATGGTAAGTTGCAGTATTATATACTATATATCAAACCAAACTCTTTAATAAGCCCATAGCAAATGACAGCATAACTTCAATTTGGTCTTTCATTGCAGATCTTCCTCATCACTAATTCCATAATCATGTTCTTGCCCCAAAAAATAATGTAACAAGTGGATCTTAATACTGTTCACATGACTGAAGGTTACTGAGGCCTCCCTGAAGAGGAGTGGCAGGGAAGATACTCAGATCAGCTACTTCAGCAGGAATACCAGGATGCCAGCCTTGTTCCGATGTAGATTCAAAAGATAAGATTTGAACTACTGGATTGAGTTCCCTCCTGACATCTATCCCATGCTTCCTGCACACTGCCTGTTCTGTTGTGTTGCTGGTTTTTCTCTATAGGAAAGAGCAGGGTAGTTTCTCTTAGATATTTTTCTGTGTCTTTTTAGATCATAATTGCTTTATGTTAGTGGGACTTTGTCTCTTCCAACAAATCCTTGCAACGCTTTAGAGGCAAAGGGAGGTTGAGGCTGTGGCACTGACAGATCAACATGAACTATACATCTTTTGACTTCAGCATACCTATACATACCATATAAATTGACTTTGCAAGCCATATGTGATTTTTGGGCTGTGAGTAGGACTTCTGGACTAGTCTAGAGCGTTAGCCGAACTTGAGATTCATCTGAAGACTTTTTTGTAAATATGTGAAGTAAAAGGTGTCTCTTAATAAAACCCGAGATCTGAACATGCACGCGTGAGCAAGGAAGCCATAAAATACTACTACTCTGTATAGCCAGTACTTCAGTAGGTACATGTATATTTCTGCACAGAGCACTTCCAACAGAGAAAGCACCTGGTTTTGAAGGTTACTACAAATCATGATAGGCTATTCCCTTTCTGGCATCTACAACTTCACTGGAGATTGATTGCATTGATAGATGTCAAGAAAAATAAATGAAGGAATCACTAGCATCTGTCACATTTGACCTTGGGGCTTGAAGTCTGAAGGTTATTTCTTGTACTAGCGTTGTTCCTTTTCTTGTTCTTTTTTTCCTCCCCCCCCTCCCTTCTTTCCAATAGCTTCATTAGTTTGTCTCACAGACCATGGGCTTAGTGGAAGGAATTTACTTTCTTGGAACCCTTTAACCTTAAAAGTACCTTTCTCAGGTTAGTGGTAATATGAATTTGCTTGGCTTTTTTTGCAGATGGGTTTTTTTTTTCCTTCTTCTCCTTGAAAAAAACCACTTTACTAAGTTCAAGCCTTTGTTTTGCAAATGCCTGGACTATGACATAAGAAGAACGAAGACCAAAGTGTGTGCATTTGGGGCACTTAAACTCATTTTTAGGCATCAAAATATGTCTCCAAAAATTTACAGCATACTCTCAGAGAATTCTAAATCAGGAGTTTAAGTCATTCAGTCTAAACTATACTTTTGAGAAATTCAGGTAATCCAGGAAAATAATCTGGATTTATGGATTCATTAGAAACTAAGCTCTCCTGCCTTGGTGGCCAGGCACCACTAATCCTTACTTTTAGAGAGGAAACTTCAGTTGTTCTAGACAGAAAATTAGCACTTAAACTTTTCCTGTGCTGTTACCCACTAACCAACTTTTAGTCCTTTTCAGTCTGTCAAATTAAATGCAAAGAAAGAAAAGGGGGGGGGTGGAAATGTTGGTGTCTTTTTTTTCCCCCTTCCCTTTTCAAAAGGTACTGTCCTTGATACCTGTGAAGAATCAATCCTTTTCATAGCAGGTGCTTGTATTTGGAAAGAAGTTTTTCATCTCCACCTAACAAAACCTTGGCTCTTCCAGTATTTCAAGTCCAGATCTGAAGAAAGCTGTAACGCTGTTGGTTGTGGCACCTTGAGGAGTTTATTGCTAGTTTGTTTTCAGTGGATAAGGAGATTTAAATCAAAACCCTTCAGAATGTGTAAGGTGAAATGGAGCCCTTCAAAGCTTTATGAAGCAGTATGAACCTGACATACAAATGTCTGCAGATGTGGAAAGATTGTTTTCCCATTCCACTTGAGCACTAGGTTATGTAGATTAAGTTGTCACTTTAGCACTAGAGGTAGGCACGTGTCTGTACACTTCTGCTTTAAACTTCTTGGTGGTTTTGCTGCTGCTGAAGTGCTATATTATTTCTTGAGATAAACTTGCATCCTTTTTGTAGATTTTATGCACCATTGGTTTGCTTTAGAGCGTGTCTTATCTTTGCATGTAACCTCAAGTACAACAAAGCAGTAGCTTCAAGCTGCTCCAGAAAGATTTACCGCATTGTCAATTGAGATTGGACTGTAGCAGTTTATTTCCTTTTACAGATATGTATATGGAAGCGATCTATTTATTACAAAGAATGATATATTAATATTACCAGAAACTGGATTTTGAGTGCCATTCACTATGGTGGTATATCCTATTGTGAAGCAGCAATATTGTATGACCTCTTGAACCAACTAAAGCTAACCAACGTAAGTTCAGTAATGAGTACGGTCACTTTTTTTTTTTTTTTTATTAGCGGTTGATTACAGTCCCAATCAAACTGATTGGAAATCAGTTTGGGGCAGTGGGGAGGGTGGAAGTGCTCTTTCTTGTCTTCTAATACATGTTATCAGACAGTTATTAGGTGGCAGTGCTGCCTTTTATTGATGTTTGCCACATTCAAATGCAAATGGGGAGGACAAAGTTGTGTAGCCTACTTCCAATTACAATTATAAAAAAGGACAGGGGAAAAAAAGCCATTTTAAAGTTGAAATAAAAGTAGCAAATGAGGAGAATTTTTGTCAAACGTATCAATATTTGGCTTACTAGAGAAGCAAATTACTTAATGTGTAGAGGATGGAACAGTTGAAGGAAAACAAACTTATTTTTCAGGGAAAGTGTTCAGTTTTATGGACACCTAGTGGAGTAGGCTTTTCTGCTGCTTTTAACATAATGCTGAAGACACTACAGCGGAGGAGGGCTAAGGTGGTGAGTTGGATGCCCAGTGTGCATTGGCACAAGGATCCTTCTGGCTTCCCAGATAGTCACAGCACCTGTTGGTGACCTCCCTGGGCTCTGGGAGCTGCTTCTGTGCATGAAACCACGGAGGCTGGCATATCTGACCCTGTAGAAATGATGCCAAACTGACTGCGGTAACAGAGTTGGGGCACCCTTAAAAGTGGCTGGTTTGGGTATTTGTTCTTTTGAAACCAAAGATTCCTTAATAGAAATTATTTCTTACGTGGCTGAAACAATTTCTTCAGACCACTCTGAGCAACCTAATCCAACTTTTATACTGTACAAATCCTGGGCACAAAAATCTGTCGTGTTGAAGTTTAATACGTTGTGTCCTTCAGAATTATTTGCAGGCTCCTCTTTTCTGGTTGTTATGCTATTCTCACGTTCCAAAGTCTGGGTTGGTTTTTTTCCCTCCTTCTCTCATTCCTTTAACTTGTTTCCCTTGTTTTATAGATCTCTTGTTTTCCTCTCTACCTGAGGCTTCTACTTCCAATTTTTAAAAGTCATCCCAAACTAATCTTTACAGCCCCATGTTGCACTTCCTATCAGTGTACACATGCCAGGATGAATTTCAGTTTCCTAAAACCTAAACAAGCAAACAACCCACCACACACACCACCCAGCCTCCTCTTCCCAAGCATGCCCACACACTTCATTTTGTCATCTTTCTTTTCTTTTCTTTTCTTTGTTTAGGTGTCCCTTCTGCTATACAGAATTGCAAGCAGCCTCTTTAGGATCCTTTGCTACGTAGTGTCCAAGTAGGCTTTCCCACAGCCAAAATGCTTCCAACATTTGCTTCCAGAGACTAGGCAACATGCTCTATTAATATTGCCAGCCTTGTTTCTAATTATTTTTTTGCTTCCCTCAAGCTAAGCTCTCTGTCATTCTGCTGTTGGCAAAGTTTTATAACTAGCCTGCGGTATAATTGCTTTCCGTATCTCCTACTTACTTTTTACCTTAAAAACCTTCTGAGTTCTGTGCAGCCTCCTCTGCGGCCGTCCCACCTTGGAACGTGGTTCTGTCATTGTGCACAGTTTCCTTGGGGCTTTTCTTGCTAATGCTTAAGAATCTCCATCTTATCCAAGGCAAATCTACCCTGCCGTAGGAAGTACTATAGAAGATTTATGAAGTAGCATTCCTCCCTTCAAATTCAGGGAGAAATTATTAATTAGGTGCTGATAACCTTACAAAACTTAAAAATCATGTCCTTGACCCGTCCAGCTGCTAAAAGTGTTAATGTAGTGGTAATGCAGTTGATTCTGCATTCTAAACCAGGTTCTCAGGTGTGGCTCTTAAATTATCTCGGTTCTGTTTCGTGACTCGCACCACAAGGTTCAAGTCCAGTAGAGCAGCTTTGCACCCTCACTTTAAAGAACACTGTCTATATTGCTGCCTCGCCAAAAATGGTGCCCGTTGTTCTCAAGTGCTGGTAAATCAGGTGTTTTCCACTCAAGAATGAAGAAAGAGAACTCTGATAAACTTAATGACTAATTTACAATTTACTTCTGCATATTAAAAAGAAATCAAAGATTTATTCAGCAGGAATTTGCAAGTTAATTCTCAATAAATTCCCAACTGGAAAATGGAAGGAAATGAAGGCTAAGGAACCATTTAGATTCTGATGCTTGCTGCGGTGGCAGAGGAGGAGGCTTGGGGTTCTTTTCAGTGATCAAGGAAAGCACTGAACAGGCTTTCTTTCCGCATGAATGCAGTGAGGACTGCGGTGTTTGACACCAGTGTGAAGCACTTTGCAGAGCTTTTAATTTAAAACTCGTGTACCATATTTGTTAAATAGTATTGCTAATGCCTAAAAGCATTTTTCTGTCATTTTTCTGTCAAATAGCTACCTTTGCTTGCTTTGCAATTTTATTGTTTTCTGTGGCACATGTCTGGTACAGCAGAAATTATATTCCTGTAACAAAATACCGTCTCAAGGGCTCTTTTGTACTGGCAGTGGCAAATCATTAATGTCAGCAGCTAGTCTGGCAAAAACATGGTTTTGGGTTGGCATCAACACCAAAGGCACAGGTTTCAGATAGGTTTGTCTGCTTTATAAGGCTTATTTCTTGATTTGTGCGCTGTGGCAGAAGGCTTTTCCACACACTGTGCTGGGTAATGCTTGTTCTTAAAATGAATCAATATAGGGAAGCCATGAACATTCATGGCTTGCACAGTAGCATTTTGGTATCTTGTATACAGAAATCAACAGTCCTCTCCATCGCATTTGGAAGTACTTGCCTTTTCCCTACCTTTTTTGCAAGGATTGTGTTCATCTGTTTTTCATTATGGACTTGGAGTTCTCTGAGTCACCGAGTACAGTTGCCAGCTCTTTATAAACATCAGTCCATAACCTTATGATATTTGTTGCCTCCTATATCAAGCTGACAAAATAAGATTTTCTTATTGGAAAAAACCAGCAGTGAAGTTTGTTTACGGAATGTAATCGGAGCTTTTCCTGATCATCCCTGGCTTGGCGTGCCATTGATGCTGACGGACTGAGGCCACAAAGACGCATAATAAAGTTCCTTTTGACAAGACAAAGCTATTCTAATCTGGGACTTGAACCAGCAGCACCATCTGCCATCCTTGATGAACTTCGCATGAGGGTAAGACTGCTGAAGATCAGCACAAGTCTAAATCCTTCACGAGGCAATGAAGTTTTTATGACTCCACCTAGCAAGGAATACAAGCAGCAGAGTAAATGAAACAAACTCAGCTGTCTCTCGTATTCAGATCTCTGGCCAGTTATTATGATACCTTTATAATAGAACAAAATTACACTAAGGGAAAGATTTTATCAAAATATTTACATTGAAATACTTTTTAATAAAGAAGCCAAATAATCTGATTTTCTTCAGCAGAAGAAAAATACAAAGTGTGGAAAAAGTTTCCTTGAGCAGTGTGCTTGCTCAGAGATGTTAAGATAACTTTAGTTAGAAGATTGCTATCAGTACGTTAAGTGCAATGGATGACCTGATTATTTTTAGGATGTTAAATATCCTAAGAGTGTCTAGCTAAATGTGCTACCACACCAGAAAATAAAAATGTGAGATGATCCATCTGGATATTGTCTTAGTTTGAATGGAGACTGCTCTCAAATCTAGCAACCGTTTTTTGCATCTCTGCTACTGTCCTTTCTAAATGCCCGGCTGTCAGGAGGCCATGGTGTGGGAAGTGTGGGCTAATGCTTTTGACAATTCAGATCCCTATCAAAACCATGATGATTGCAGTTTGTTACTATTTCATGCCAGATGAGCTATTCAGAGGCTCATTTCTTAGAGGTCTCTAGATAACATCTGACACAAGTTGATTTCCTTTTTTTTTAAAGACAGTTGTCTGGGAACTTGGGCTCCTTTCATTCCTTTAGGCGATTTCTCCAGGTCAAGGCTGGGGCATGTATCTGGACTGCTTGAAAGGGAATTGACTCTGCTCTTACTATTTCTGTTTTAGATAGGGGATTTTGTTTGCCAGTATCAAGGCAGTTGCAGTTGACGGTGCCTAGTAAAACAGCCCCTCTCAAACAATGAGAGATACCATCAACTTCAATGTTTATCAACCATCACACCACTATCAATTTTAAAATGTTTTTTTCAAGAACATCTTGCTTTCTTTTCACTTACTGCTTGCCAACAGTGTTCTATTACGAAAGGAAAAAAAAAAATCCTGTATAATTTTACTGACTTCTTTCCTTAATAATTTGAAAACAGGGAGAGTGGTGTTGTCTTGACAACAGAACTTGTGTCTTTCCATTAGCTCTTTTATCTCTTCTCACTTATTCCCAGGGCTCACTTGTTCCCTGCTCCCTCTATCTCAACGTACTCTTGCCTTCTAGTTTTGTCTTCCGGGCTTTTCTTCTAAACAGGCTTTCCAGCTCCTCAACAGGTCTCATTCTCTCTCCTTTCATCTTCGCTCCCTGTCTCTTCCTTCTGTCCTGCTTGCCTTTGGCTCAGGTATCTTTCTTCTTCACATGTTCTGGGTGCAAAGGCTGGGGGAGGCACAGAGCAGCTTATTTTGTGTGCCCAGGTCCAGTACTGCCTGCTGCAGCCCAGGGTGAGCACTGGGTACCTTCCCTTGCACGATTCAGCTGCCACTTCTGGAGGAAAATCCCTGCCAAGAGGACACAAACATCAGCTTGTTACAGGCTTGCAAACTGGCCTCATTGAGCTGAATTTTCACAGAAAGGGCCACACAAATGAAGCAAGTGATGCTATAGCGCTCCAGCAGCGCTTTCATCAAGTGATCTGAAGGACTCTTAGAAACATTAAGATCCCACTGAAGTAGGTGGTACTGTAGAGATGGACACAATCAAGCATAAAAGAGATATTCTAGCAGATCATTAGCAAGGTTGGTATTCAATAGAAGTGTGGCTGAGTGGCACTGCCTTTATGGCATTATTTGTACTAGAAGAGTGCACATTTTAATGGGGAGAAATAATGTTGATGTCGGTTTTCAGAGTCAAAGGAATTGATTCCAGCAGTGATGTTGATGTGTATCTCCTTCACCTCAGGTGAGTGGCCTAGCACTGTTTGGGGAGCAGGCATTAATCCGCTGAATTTCAGCATACGCACAAGATCTAGATTCTGCATTTGTTGCAGTGCAGAAATACTTGCAGGGGGAAAAAAAAAAAAAAGAATTGTTCATAGGCTAGGAAAGTTCTAGCTCTGCATCTGCTCCCGAGTCCTCAACATGAGCAGCACGTGGCAGATGTATTTCTACCCTGCAGGGCCAGGCATTGCAGATACGCTTTCCCTCTTCTCTTCCCCGTGCCCCTCCCAGCTCTCTTACTGCATTAATACTCTCCACTCCTAAGACACGGATGTCTGAATTGTGTCTATCTAACTGAATTGTGAACATTTCTTTCTCAAATTAATCACTACCCAATCCAAGTTTCATGTGCCTTTGATGCCTGTTTTTAATTGCCTTAAAGTAGAAAGCTTCAATGAGCAGAGAAATTAAAAATGCAAAATCCTCATGGCTTTTTTGTAGTTGAGTTGTTTGCCTCCACAGTCAACTTGAATAGTACGGTTTTCGGGGGTTTTTCTTTTTTTTTCTTTTTTTTTTTTTTTTTTTTTAAGTGAGTGAATGTCGTATTAGTTTTCCATTTCTGACAGAGCCGCAGGCTTAACTGCAACAGATAGGCTACATTTTAGCTCCAGAACGGGGAATGTGTTCTGTGTTGCCTACGTTCTGGGAGAGACGTTGCAAGTCAGTGAAACGAGCTCTCCCTTTCTTTGGAAGCCGGACTTTACTTAGGAAGGAAACTGCCATTTGGAAAGATTGAAACCCCTAATATATAATGGAGTCTCAGGGATGTCATGGAGGGGGCAAAAGCAGGAATGAAAAGCCAAAAGTAATTTAGTACAATCGCACGATTTCTTTTATCCAGAAATTGTATCTTCCATGAAATCAGAACTTTTCAATTTTGATTAAGTGCTTTCCCCTAGGGCGAGCTAGATGAAATATTGGTTTCTTGGACTGACCCCAAATACCTTCTTAGCTATCTGTTCAGGATTACCGTGGACGGCGTTTTGCTGCCTTAGTCCATGCACAACGAAGTTTGTATGTCCTTTTTCACAGGGATTGTTCTTTATCCCTCTGAGGAGACAGCATGTTTTCTCCAGCCACGATGTGGCATGCCATGGAAGTTGCATGACTTGAGGAGCATCATCATGAGCGCTGATGGGAAAATTCTTTTTACAAGGAAACGCCGTTTGAGTGTCTGTGTATGACTGTGCCAGGCAGCAGTATGGCATCGTAAGGGAGTGCAATTGAACGATGAACTGACTCTGAGAGAAATACTGCAGGTCAGCTATGTAAAGCAAAGTAAAACATGCTGAGAAATGAATATCCTTCTTTGCTTTAAAAATGCAACTGTGCAACTGTGATGCTACTTTACAAATGGTTTGGGTTTTTTGAACTTAATGAAGTGTAATAGCAAAGCCAACGGGTCCCATGTTTTCTCAGACTTAAGAGTAAAGTTACTTTGTGGACAAAAATCACCCTGGTGTAGGACAAGTTTATTCATTATTCAGTGGAGAAGAAGTTGTCTGTCAAATTACTGGATTTCAAAGCTGAAATTTGTTGCCTTTTACCGACTTATTCTGTTCCTAGTTCTGATATGACTGCTTTTTCCCAGTATTGACTTTTTCTTAATGAGTTCTGCTTGTAGTCCTCTGTAATAATTTATGCCATGATTGTGCTCAGTTATTATCTACTGACTGATAATAGAGTTTGTTTTACAAACAACGTTCATTGTAATGTAACTGTTCAGTACTGGCACAGCAAGCCGTGGTAATAACTTCTGCAGGTTAATGTCATTCTTTACTCAGCTGTTGCTCAATTATCCATCAGAAAGTATCTTGTTTTCTGTTCCTTGCCTGTGACAGCCCTAGTGAGAGTGGTTTGGGTTTTTCAGCATTTAGGTATAAAAAGGATTTTGATGCCTTTTTACCTCAGAAAAGTATTTTGAAGATCCTCTTGGAAAGTTCAGGACGTTCTTGAGGGACAAAGGCATAGTCTTTATTGACTGTCATTTTATACAATTACCCTTTTTGACCAGAATAGTTATTCAGAGTTGAAGATCCACAGGTTGTCTTTGTAAGGAAGAAAAGTTGGCATTGAGGCCAGTGGTTTTGGTTATCCTGTTGATTTGAAAGCCTTGTGTTCCTGAAAACTGGAGATATCAAACACCATAAAAATTTGTTGTTCACAGCTTGTGTAGCCCAGAAGCTGCTCTAGTCTTGTTTCTGGGCCACTCTCAGTACTTACTGAGCTATGGTTAGTGTTTGCTCTTTTCCGTATAAGATATTCCTGGTTTTCTTCCTCGTTGTGTCTCTCCCTGACATGTGCATTATACTATATACAGGAACTGGCCTTTTCTCCCCCACTCCCTAAAAAGTTACTCTTTTCTCTCTCTTTCTCTTTTTGCTTGACTTTATATGGAGTGGTGGATTTTTTGTTTATGGGCTGGTCATTGCTTGTGCACATAATTTGGGGGGGGGGGGGGGGACGACACACGTGCATGCATGCGTACCTTTTGCTTTCTGACTCTGTTTCAACAGTCTGGTACTGTATCTTCTTACATCCTTCATCCTGGAATGACTGCTGAAGGGTGGCTTTGCTGATCCTTATTCCCTTTTGGAAAAGCCGTCGGTGTTTTGCAAGTCCCATCTATCTGCTAGGGAAAGCAATTCTAAAATTATTTTTTAATGGTGTAGAAGAGGCATAAGCTCAATATGTTTTCAACCACAGAAGGAGAAGGAAGGGAGGGAGTGTTCCTCCGGCTCATTAATCAGAATGAGAATGAGAAATGGAAACCGCTTCCTAGTCATTTACTATTTGCTCCAAAGTAAATCTATCTAAATATTAGTGCACTGATGATAGTAAAAAAGGGAGGGTAGTGGGGAAGGCAGGAAAAAAGCCTTGTCATTAGCTTGTCACGCTCTGTAGCAAGGTACATGGGAGACCAAAGATATATGTACTATAGCATTTCTGTAATGAAAACTTGAGCAATAAAAGTAGTTTCTGCTATGTTCTGGAAAAGGAAATCTCAGAGGAAACACATTAACAGTATTTCACATTACAAATTATTATTGCATATTCAGCTATTGTTTCAAATGAGAATTGTGTGTATTACAGGGCGAGGGAAGAAAGATACAGTTAGTATTTCTTCTGTAAGCAGAATTAAGATTTTATGCATCTGGCTATATCAGTTCTACCCTATAAATTTAAGTTAATACTTTCACAGAATGATGAGTCGGTTGTCCCTGGGATACTTGATGGACTTACACATGTAGTTCGGGTTACACTAATAGTGGCTGAGTATGTGAATCTCTTCACGTTCACTGTGCTTAAATGGAAGAAGGTATTTCAGTGTGAAAATGAGACTTGCTGGATATGTCTAGTAAAGGGTGGTCTCCCACATTGAATTTACCGACCTTATGTTGTAGAAGTTGGATATAGAAGTTGCACCAAGTAACAGTATTTGTGCTCTGAGTGCAAATTGCATTTTTCCCATCACACCTAAAAATTTTGAATTAATGAAATGCTTTGTTTCATCCACTCCCCTCTCTCCACCCAGGAGGGGTCTGTGTTTGGAGAGCTGCTTATTTTCACTACCTTCTTACATTGTAATTAATTTTATGACCTTGCACAGGAGGTCACAGTTGTCTTCATAACAATTTGGAAGAAAGTTTAAAATATCACTGAGAGTTTCTGTATTAACACGTTGCTAGCAGAAAGCTATTTCTGTGTTGTTAGAATGCTGATTTTCTTCTTCTTCCTCTAGCCTCCTTCCTGGGGGAAGAAGTGTCCCTTTTTCATCTTCATCTGCCGCCCTCCCTTGACTGGAAGGCCAAGCAGTTCGGCACTTGGCTCCCTTTCTGCTCCCAAGAAACAGCCTCCAGCTCTTCCCTCTGAGCTGTGTTTAGTTGGCTCTGACTGCATACCTCAGTGTCCATTTTCTGATTTCTGAATGAAATTATTGATATGTACTTGCACTTTGGGATGTGGCTTCAAATATGTGTGAAAGTGAGAGAGAGAAAAATTATTTTTGTTAGCATGTTAGTTTCTGGGTGTATAAATTGAAAAGTCAAGACAACAGTTGTTCCGAAAGTGGTGTGCTATCGAAGTTCCTAGTTCTTTGTTTGCCCCATTAAGCTGCAGAAAACTGAGTCTAGATGGGGAACTGGGTCCTAGTCCCGATTTCTGCATTAGCTTATATAAAAGGCAGGAGGAAGAAATGGTGTTTTATTTTCAGTTTGGCAGACTGTCAGGCTGGCCTGAGATTAGATGGGGTCAAAGTAACGTCTTAATGCTTTGACTGACAAATCACTCTGAACTTACAGGAGACCTAGGCTGATGGTAGCAGAAACCGAGAGATGCAGTTAACGCTGGTTTTGTTCTACTGTTATAATTACTGCTTTCTGGCAACACTCCAATGTCTTACCCTGCTCACATTTGTTGTGGCCTGGCGGAACGGGATGCTGGACATAGCAAGAATGAAGCATTGCGTAAAGCTTGCCTTTTGAATCTTATGTACTGCTCTCATTTGTGCCTTAATGATGTTGCATCAAGACAGTAGGATGTCTAATCCATATCAGCAACACCATTCCTTCATTTATATTTACATTAAAATTATGTTAACAGTATCATTAACATCTTAGTGATATTATAGCATAGCCTTATCAGTGTATTCTCAAAATGCTTCTTGTTGAAAGAGATTTGCGAAGTACTTTATTGCTAGCCAGAAATGGTTCTAGCAAACCAGTGAAACACTCTCTAATTAAATAAAAGGAGTTAATTTTCCTTTTTCTTCCACTGAGATTGCAAGCCACAGTGGCACCCCCAGATATCCTGCCTCTGTACTCAAAATGACAGTGAATTTTTTTCCTCTTCGCAACCGCCTGGCAGAGGATCTGAGCCACTCAGATCCAGGATTTCCAGATCTCAGATCCAGGATTTCCAGATCTCAGATCCAGGATTTTTTTTTTTTCTCTTTCCTCCTTTATTTCCTTCAAAATTGCTAATGTTTTGAAATGAGGTTTTTCCTGTGGTGTTCATCATTCCCAAAAAACAGAGACACCAAAGTGGGCTTGGTATGAATATTCTGCTGTTTCTTTTAAAATTGTTCTTCCATGACCGTTTGTAGTAGTAAACATGTTTATAATGATATTTTGCAGGAAACACAAACAGAGCAGGTACAATCTGAATCAAAACAAACTGATTTTAAAAGATCAAATAGCTGCTGAAAACATACTTGTTGCTTTCTTCTGTTGATGATAACCTGTCAAGTATGGGTGCTGTAAGGCTGCATTCAGCAATGTGTGTAAAACACTTAAAGAGGCTGGCAAGTGGAAGAGTGTCATCAGGTGTGCGTAGCATCAGTTAAGTGGAGCACGAGGTTTTTAATGTTTAGAAAAATGGGCGTCTTATGGTGTATGTCTTCAAGAGGTAGCATCAGGTCTTTTCAGTGCCCATTTCAAGCCCTCTTGATTATGGATCTGTCCATAGAGTTTAGTAGTCTTTCAGTCAAGTCTTAAATCATCAGCCAGGAGTGCAGCCGTGTTTTAGATGTGTTTTGCTTTCCTAATAGGCTTTGAAATATGTAGAATCGGGGGCTGCGTCTATGGAGTATTTTTACATCTTTCTGTTTTAACGTACGCAATGTGTGGCAGCTAAGTTTGGTGAAAGAAATATGTGGAAATATCTCACCTACCTAAATGTCACAACCCCCCCCCCTCCCCTTTTTTTAAGCAAAATGGGAAATTATGCCCAGATCTCCCTTGCAATTTTTATCTTCTAAGTGACATTTCAGAGAGTAAATTTCAATACATCAATTTCAAGCAGCAACAGTCAGACAAGTAAATTGTGGATATAGATATTGATTTTAGGTACTCCAGATGCTGGCTGCTAGTAAACTTTATCCTGGGGGTGGGGGGAGATAGTGTGAGAAGTTCAGTAAGGCAGAAAGACAAACTGCTAGAGGAGCGAAGTTATGCTAATATATGACACAGTTTAGCCATATATGATTTATTTTTTTTGCACCTCAGCGGCACCTTTCAGGTAAAAAACTGCAGGACTTTACAAAATAATACGTTTTTTTATGACATCTTTTCTGCTGTCTTACAGATAGCTGATTAGAAGACCAGCAATGTTAAGGGACTGTTCACAGCTCTGTATTCAGACCTCAGCAGTCCTGTGTCACTGTTGCGTGTGATGGTGTTAGACTTCTTCATTTCTGAGCCGTTGTCCTGCTGAACACTTGCTCTGAACCTTGAAGAATTTTTGTCATCACATTGTTTATACTGCTCTTTTTGTTTGTTCTCTGTGAGCCCCTTCATCACACAGCCATAATCGGGATCCCAACCTTCAGCTCTCCAACTGCTGAAAGCAAATTTGTAATGAGAGATTTTATGGCTTTAGTCTGGAAAAAATAGAGCAACAGATGGAATCACTTCACTGTTCAGGATAAACTGTTGCCCAGAGCAGGTATGATATCTTAAAATATCTTCTGTTGGGAAACAGGAACAGAGACATTTGTCTGCATGAAGTGAAACCTACCCTAATTCTGAATATTGGGCAAAGCATGACATTTATAGAGATTGCGAAATGTTTGATTCCTAGAGGGGGAGTATAGTACTCTGCACCACCACCACCACCACCGAGCCTTGGAGGTGTTTTGTGCCTTCAGACAGACTAAAAGAGGCTGGAAGACATGCCTATGACAATTTCATATTTCATTATTATCATCATCCATCTATCTTGCTATAGTGAGTGTAATCCCTTCAACAAACTGTCAGTAGTGGTGGTGGTAGACTCTTGCCAAGTCGGAATACAGGTTGCCAGGACTAGTCAGTACGGTGACATGGGTAGAATATTCTCCTATTAGTTGAAAAAGCTCACTTGACCTGCTGGGATGTACTCTTCCTAGCACTGCTCGTAACCTTTGCTGTTGCCTTGCATGAAAAGATGGTAGTCTTTGGATGTAAATACCTGATAGTTTTACAGCGTAGGGAGGGTTCGATCAGACTTGGAACGACTGGCTAGCCCTGTGTGCCTGTTGTTCCCGTTCGTACTCTTTCTCCTAGCACAGCAAATCTTTTTTCCCCCATCAGAATAATGAATCTGATCTGAATTCTCTCAGTGCCAGGAGGCACACAAGGCATGAACATCGTTCTTCCACTTCGATCGGTCTGCGGCTGCGTGCTCTGGAGTCCATGCAAGGGCCACAGCGCAGTCTTCTGTTGTTTTTTTCCTCAGGACATGACCGATCCAGTTCCATCTCCTCCTCCTCACTTCATTACTGATTTTCTCCATCTCCGCCATTTCGGTTTTTTTGAAAGTTGATGCTCGTCGTTTCTGCAACTTTTTATTTTTTTTTTTCCGGGAGGAGGTAGTTGGCCTCCTGCCCAACCCCCATGACTTGGAGGGCCAGTGGTTTTTCTGTCAGGGTGGCCTTCCCTTAGGCTGCGTTGGTTCGCGGCACCTTCTTCCATTTTATCCGGTGCACCCTCCAGAGAGGGATCCCCTATCCACCACCCAGGGGACGCGCCTTCTAGCCGTGCAGCCCCAGCCGAAGGCAGAATAATGAATAACACTCAGTAATTAAAATTAAGAGTCCAATCCTAAACATTCTGTGCGTAGTCCCTGCTGCTGTGAAGACTGTAAGATTAACCCAAATCTCTACTCATTATAACAGCTATTGACATTCATCTCTCAGAAGTTGTTGATGTAAGTGCCAGATCAATCCAAGTTTTCTTGAGTAGGACAAGTGGCAGGAAAGCCCTGTTCTGGAAAGACAGGCAATATCAGTGGTGCAGAGGTACAGTTGTAAAGAATGAAATTTTGAAGTCTGCTGAGCTCTCTTTTTATTCTTTAGCTCTTTTCACTCACTCACTTTTGTCAGCTTCCTAGTTCAGCGTGATACTTAAGCCTAAGTTGAATCTTCACAGCGCAGAGTGCTGGTGTTGAAAACTTTCATATCCTTAAGTTACATACAGTTTCTTCAAGTCTCAAGTGGTCTTTGGAAATTTGTTCATTCATTGCTCCTGACTGAATCAGTGGAGATGTGTCCACTTGTAATCTAAATTAGGTGTCCTTCCTTTTTACCGTTTCCTTTCTCATTTCTAGCGTATAGTATACAGATCTCCCACATGGCATTCAATCAGAAACAGATACAGCAATTTTGGAGGGCATTTAGCCTTCTGTATTACATTCTGCAGGCTGCCAACATCTTGTGACAGATCCAAGCACACAGGTGGTAGGATTGTGTTGATGTGCAATATGGCTTGCCCTGTTTTCCCATGTGGACTTGGAGAGTTGGCCAAACATGGGAATTGGCCCAAGTGTGAAAGCTGAGATTTGGCTTTGAGAGTTATTGGGAACACAGGCTAGATCAGATCTTTTTCAGTCTAATATTGTGTTTCCAGAAGTGGAATAGGCTTTTCAAAACACTCTGCATTTAGTTGATGCTGGATTCTCTGCTTCTCTACATCTTAGATTTTATCCTGGTTTTTTTACGCTAGTATTTTCTATGGCTAGAAACTGCTTTAGGCTTTGGAAGAATCAGATTAATAAAAGAACATCTTAGGAAAGTTTGTTTGTCATTAATTCATTTTTACCTTTAACTATTTTATGTTGTAACAAAGCCAACACCTTTTCAAGTGTTATGTGCGTGTTTCCTTGTCAGGCCCTTCTCTTCTGTTCTGCAGAGCAGCCTGGTGCACGCAGTAGACTCACAGCTTAGACCACTTGCTTCCCCATGAGTATCAGCCTTGAGATATGTTTTGTCTGGCTCCTAGCTGGGATTTATGTATTCTAGTGGTGTTTGGGGTGAGGTAAGTATTGATCCTTCTTTCTGCTAACAGAAATTCCACCATGAAATGAAAAACTTTTTTGAGATAGAAGTATAATTGAGATTGGTATATTTCTATAAAAAATTTTGTTCTCTTACATTTTCATTTTCAGACAAAAACGTCTTTAGCCAGAAAGTTCCCAACAGTGTTTTCTTAACAAATTATTTTTAATAATTTTAACATTAGATGCTATTACAAAGATCTAGTCCTTCTCTGACCAGGTAGTTTTAATGCCAGGTGTTAAAACTGACAGCTTGTTTGTTAGCATTACTTGTCTCCCAGCTTGTAGCGTTTGGAAGTATGAATAATCGTTGTTACTGTGGAAGGAGACTTTGAGTTGTGACAACTGTTACAGCTGTGTGTTGGTTTTATGAGGAGTGAGTAACTGTCTGTGCAAGTGAGTTAACAGCTTAATCTGCTCCCTTTCTCCCAACATGACTCACTGGAGCATTTCGGTATGCGCTGCTGCCACCTCTCTCCCCAGTTGCTGCTGGATTGACATCAGTCTGTTTGAGCTCTCTATACGTGGGTTACCCTCTCTGTACCATACAACTTTTGTCACGGTGCTGATGCCACCGGCTTTCAGATTCTCATGTGAGATTCCCCTGCAAGGGAATCTGACTCACAGACCCCTCCTGAGATCCATTTAACACACTGAATTAAATTCAAGTAGTTCTTGATGCTTGTTAGCATCTTCTATCGGACTGACTGGGATCTTTCTCCTTAGTCCTGAGATTGTTTGTAATATTAGATGTGTACACGATATATCACAGATTTATGCCACTCCAGGGTCCCAATTGCTTTTTATTTTTTTAATTTTTTTTTTTCTGACTGTGTCTCCATGAAGAGCTACAGAATCTGTGGTCTCACTTTATAGTGTGCCCTTAGTGTGCAAACGTTTCTCCGCTTGCTTTCTTAGCAATTCATCCTTTTGTAATGATAGATTGTGCTCTCAGTTTTGCGTACAAGCAGTGCATTCCAGTGTCATTGACTGAGCTGGGAAGAAAATGAAGGTCTGCGTCCAGCTCGGCTGTTGACCTGCTGGGTGATCCTGAGGGAGACTTTTATCTTGATTTCCTCAGTCTTGAGGAACATTAGGAACTCATTAAAGAATATGGGGTGTTGGACCACCCGAAGTATAAACGTTTGGCTGCAATGTCTTCTGGAAATGTTTGAGTGCTCACATGTAGTTTTGAAATGAGGCCCTAGTGAGGAGTTACTCTCTTTGTTTCACAGAAATCATAGTCGTGAGGTGCTGTAAACCATGCCTTTGTATCTGCTATGTCTGCCTGAACTTTTGGTTGGCCAGCTAGCAAAATGCCACTGGGGATTTTCACACCACTTCCACGAGCTCCATCCTCACTGTCCGTTACTCTGTTGAGGGCTTAGTTTCCTTACATAGATCCCCCAAGTTAATTTATATCTTAAGCTTGTGTCGGTTCTTGCCTTCAAGTCAAATTATGAACCCAAAATAGTGGGCATCTGTGAAAACGTTGACCTAAGGAATTCATCCAAAATTGTATCAAAGCCCGGCTGGAGGTGATAGAGTAGCAAACATGAAAGCTAACAAGAAGGGAGTCCACAAATACTCTAGTAGTACAAGGAAATACAGCAAAAGTGATTGTCCGTTGGTAAAAGGAAAAGGCAAGAGTAATGGATATTTTTTTAACTTGAGTCTTCACAAGCAAAGCCTGGTCCCAGACCTTTGTGCATATTAGTACAGCTTGCAAAGGAGAAGTACAGCCAACGTCAAGGGAGCAACAAGTGAGAGACTGCTTACAGAAGGTGGATGTATTCAAATCTGTGGAGCTGGATGTACCCAAGGGTCCTGAAAAGGGGGGCTGATGTGTTTGTGGGGCTGGTGTATAATGCCTATGACAAATTATGGTAATTGGAAAGGAGGCAGGCAAATTCCTGATGACTGAAAATAACAAGTGTTACAGCAGTTTTTTGGAAAGGCAAGAAAGTGGAGGACCTGGGGAACTCATCAACCCCATTCCCGTCCCTGGAAAGGGCATGATGCGCATCATCATAGAGTCTATTGGACTATATTACTTCCAACCAACATTTTTATGTTGTTGTCTGAAAATAGAACCCTGATCTCTGATTTCTGTGTCTTCGTTTCAGGCAAAGATCTGTTTTGTATCCCCAGCTATATTCTCCTAAATGTTACATACTCATGATGGGCCTCGAATTGTTGTTGTTCAGAGTAAAATTTCCTGTGAAGTTTCAGAAAAGTTAGGTAAGGTCTGAAGCTGTGTGTTGCAGCTTAGGTAGTTTGTATTTGGTCTTTATTATCCTTAGCAAATCAATATTCAAAAGCTAATTTCTTTCTTTCTGTGAGATCATTGAGTTTGGGTTCCTCCAGTACATGAGAATAAATGCAGAGAATTTAATATCTTGCAGAGGTCAGAAAGAATTAATCTCTCTTCGGTTTATTGTGCTGTAACAATTATTTAATGTGTTACAGGATTGCTGTTTTTTATCCCTTTCCCAAGTATTGTGTAGTGGCTGTATGCTAGAGGCAGACTGCGGAACTAGTGAGATCAAGAGTCTGGCACATCTAATATTCAGGTGATAAGCAATGTATGCTTATTTACTATTACTTTAGGTATAAAAATGTTAAATTTAATTTTGCCATTTACATGTTACAGTTTCATATTGTTAAATATTTCAATGTATCCTTAAATGCTAGCAGCTCTGAAATGAGGACAGGGTTCTCTGTTTAATGAGAAGGACATATTTATTGCTGTTTGTACACTTTGATTAAGTAGAAGATACAGAAATTTAAGTCTGATGATTATATTTTCAGGATAACATAATTAACAATAGTTTGCTCTTTTCCTAATCCAATGAATATGTTTGAGAGATAATATTTGTGAAATGCCAGTGTTCTCAATGAAATGAAGCCAGCATAATCACGCTAAAAAGTGAATTTCACATGCCAGGACTGTTTCCGTTAACGCTAAACTACTGCCCCAGCAATCTCATGCTGTAGTTCCTGAGCCCCCGTCTCTTACCCACATCTTTTACTGTGGTATGGTATCTCACGCCGTAGTTCCTGAGCCCCTGTCTTTTACGCACATCTCTTACCCACAACTTCAAAAAATAAAGCCACTCTCTCACTGAAAATAAAAAACCCCAACAAAACAAAAAACTTAAGCTCTGTGCTGTTACTGATCAGCTTCAGTGTGATACCGCTGCTGCTGGCTCTGTATTTATGTTCCCTCCCACCCCATATATTGCAGATCTATCAACAAGAGTGATCTGTGAGGATGGAGACGTGGGAGAAAATACCCATAGGGTCAGCGTGTCATTGTGGAGGAGAAGGAATCATTGTTGTGTTTTATCAAATCCTCAACAGCTTGGTCTTCTGGGGATAAATGTTTTTCCCTTACTGCTCTCTGGAATCCTGGTATTCTTCATCCCGTATGATCCCGTGGTGTCCAATTGAATTGAGATTCATGTGGTGTGGATTGCCATCACAAAAGCATATTTGAGGAGAATTGCCTGAAAAACTTGCCATCTGAGCGGAGATGTTCACAGGATAAATGCTTTCTCCAGCCTCAATTACCTTCAAAACTAAATCAAAGGTTGCCATATCGAATATACCAAACTCTGTTGGGTTGCTACCCGCATACCGGTGGTCTTGTTGCCCCCATAGGCAGGACTTTGGTGTCACCAGCCATTGCTTGGGGAGGATCTGGCTTGATTTAGTCATGGTTTTTTTCTCCTTTTTCCTAAGAAGCCTTGGGGAACTGCTTTAAGCTGCAGATGCTCTAGGGCTGTAGATCAGTGCCCTTGGCACAGAGTTCTGCTAAAACGATCTTTTCAGGGGTGGTGGCAGAGTTTTGGTTTTCTTTCTTCTTGCATCATTACAGAAGTGATCAAAATTGGGACATTAAATGAAAGCGAAGTTAATTCTCACACTGTGAATTTTGAAGTAGTATATTATTTTTTACTCGCTTCACTAGCACATTTCAATTTGCAGCTCTGGAAGGAGGGGCAGGAGCTACCCAAGCATCTGTAACTAATGCCTGCTTGTGTTGGAGGTTAATTGTCAGATTGCCTTAAAATATCTGTACTTTATAATGATTATTAATGGAGAGTGAGGCTCTGGTTTGAGTTCTCATATATGATTATCTGCTCAAATTCTTTGTTTTGTGTACCTAGTACTTTTAATTAGACCATGAGCTTTATAAAGCATACACTTTTGTACTAAATTTCTCCCTTGATTCTTTTTATTAGTCATATTTCTACTCCCTAGTATTCATAAATCATGCGTCTGGCTTGAAAATAATACTGTTGGCAAGTCCTGTTAATTTGCCTCAAGCTTTTAAAACCATACCTCACGTTTTGAAACCTTTTTTCCCCAAAGCAATGATGACTAGAAACTTTTAGAGATAAATAGTTACTTGACATTGAGAAAGACATCAAATATTGCAAGGCTTGTAATGAATTCACAAGAGATGGCAAGGCAGAGCATTTTGAAGATGTAGATGACTATGTGCCTATTACATCCACTTTTCTAAATTATTAGTAAGTAGCTGTGTACAGAAAGTGTCACTCAGTAGTTGCTGATTTTCACATTCAAGCATCTGTCTTGCTTGTAGCCCGAGGGGTCTGCTTTGGGTACAAATGAGGCTTCCACATTTCAAAGCCTGGCTGAAATCTATCATGCGATCAAGAGCAATATTTTCTCCTTATCATAGCAGAAACCATTTGTACTTAGTGCCAACACCGTTGCTTGTACTTTTCCGATGGCAGACCAAATGCATTAAATGATCAGCAAAGCGATGTTCTTATCCTCAAAATGCAAAGTTGACGGCTCCTTGTGGACTGCAGCCCAGCGTGGTGTTCAAGCCTTGTATCAGCTGTCACGGCCACGGTGCAGCCCAGCATTTCGTCTCTGCCGCTGTCGACACATGAACTGCATCTGGAAAGACCTAATGTGCAGCTTTAACAAAGTGTGATTCATTTCTGTGTTAGCGCACAAACGGGAGTGCACGCGTATAAACTTAATGAAAGCGTTGAACCTTCTGGATCAAAATCCCAGAGGTCTGGGATAACGTGGGAGGAGGAGGAGTGCCTTAATACAGTGCTGGGGCTTGTAGTTGCTATAGCAGTACAAATACTAGGGATTAAGTAATAATTCAAATGTTTCAGGGATTAGCCTGAGGTTTGCAGTCATTTCATGTGCTGTGTAAGGTCTTATCAATTTAAGGACAACTTGCATTTCGTTTTCCAGCTATCTGTCCATTTACGTGGTTCAAAGTTCAAGGAGAAGTTGGAAAGGAATTAGCCTCTAAGTATGAGATGCGGCCATTTGCGATGCTGTGCTTTCTGCATTTTGTGGGTTTTTGTGTGTGTGTGTGTGTTGTTTTTTTTTTTTTTTTTTTTTTAACAAAGATACGATAAATGTTTTTTAAATAAATGTGTTTTAGCAAAGACATGATAAATTTATGGTGTGAATTTTGGGGTTGTCCTATGCAGGGACAGGAATTGGACTCGATGATCCTCGTGAGCCCCTTCCAACTCAGGACATTCTATGATTCTAAATGCCATTTTTCTTTGATCAAAACTGAGTTAAACTTGTTTTCTATTAACAGCAAAGGAAAGCGAAGTTAGGCTCATTCTCTTATTCTTTGCACTTTGCAGCACTTCCAGTGTTTATAGTTTGAAACCGTACAGTGTTTTACACTTCCTGTATTTAATTTTGACTTTAAAAAAAGCCCCCTAACTTTCAGGAAAAAGAAAATTCAGTGTAAATATCTGTAATCAGGGAGATGTGGTATTAAACATGATATATGAAATACATAATTCTCATATACTTGCAAGTCTTTTCTTACTGGTTGTCATATGGTATTAGGCTACACCACCAGCGAAATGTTTGGGTTTTCATTCTGTGCGGTGCCCGGTGTCTCACGGTGCAGCCCAGCTCAAGCTGGAATGACTTCGCGCGCTAGCTAAAGATGTGCTGACTCTGGTTGCAAACACAAAAGGCGTGTGATCTAAAACTACCAGTAAGCGTTTCACTTTCTGTGTCCCTCCAAATAACCACTGAAATGGTAAGCTTTTTGCCTATGTACCAAAACAGTATAAAGCTTATAAGCATTTTAGCCACCTTTTGCAGATACTGGGAACCAAGGCACAAAAAACAGGGAATTTCCTCAGGTCCCACACGCCTGAATGACAACACTAGAATTGACAGGTTTTGGTTTGTTTTGGTGCTGTTTTGTTTTGTTTTTTGTTTGTTTTTTTTTTTAGCTGGTTCGCCTTTCATAGGTCTCTGCTTATCTTTATCTTTGTTTTACTTGGGTTTCTCTATAGCAATTTCTTTTTCCCTTCAAAAATTGCTGAAGGTAGTGATAGGGTCTCAAAGTCTTGAATCCAACCACTTGAACGCATCAGTGTCAGGATATTGAATCCCTCTGAATTCCCCTTTACTGGGCCAAACCTGCACGTTCAGTGTGAACATCCCAAACTCTTTGATTGTGTTTCAGTTTGCATTCAGATCAGATTGCTGGCCATTTGAATGTGTCTACAGTTAAAGCTGATTTGAAAGAAACATCAAGTACACATGTCCAATTAAACTGAAGGTATCGCGCAGCATATAAATTGCAATCCATTATTCTTTTCAGCCTTCCTAAAATTCACTGACTGTATTTAATTCAAAGCAGCTATCTTTGTGGTTGAGGAATGTACCGCAGTAGGGCAGAGGAGAAATTAGCACAGCTGTCTGTGGTGCTTAGCTTTGGTGGTCTCAGAATGATGGGTCTCAACATATTTGTGGTCAGCTTAACAGTAGAATAGGCAGCACGTCACGTCTTTCCCCTGCTCTCCTGCCGTAACCACGTCTTGTCAGCCTGGGGCGGCTTCCTTGGGCTCTGATGGACAGGTCTCTCCTACCTGCCTTACGTCCTGCTACCTTTATAGATGACGTTTGTATACATCCCAGGAGCTAAAGCAAAATTGCTACCTAATTTGAAATGTCATTTCAACAGCTTCTTTGCGTGGGCTTGCTTATGGTCATGAGTCCTCAAGCGGCTTCTCAGATAAGCATTCCAAAAATAGACTTTCATGCTTTTCTTTATAAATGTTTTGTGTGAAAAGAGGATGAAGAGGAGATGATGTAAATCAAGTCATGCTGATGTGAGCAAAGGACCTGGCCGGGAGGGGAGGGCTATGAACTGCTATGATCCATGCTCACCTGCAAGGGTGATGGGATGTCTTTACCTTCTTGTTTCATTTAATGTAACTGTATCCTATTAATAATACAAAAACATACAGATTTAAAAAAAAATAATCCATCTCATCCAAATTGTTGGAGTCAGAGGCTGGGCTGTGTAGTCACGATAGAGTTCACTCTGTCACCTGTTAAGAGAAGGAGCTTAATCGGAACAAAAAGCTAAAAATTTTTCTCCTGGCCTGTTGCTAGCATTCCCCTGGCATGCACTGACTGAGTATTTAGTGTGTAGCAAACTCCTCTAAGACAAAAAGGATTATAGGGCTTGCCTTGAAGAGAGCTGTAAGTAGAAACTACCCCCCAGTCTGTAAGTGAAAGGTTCTGGCTCTAGTGGCCTGATTCATTGTAATATTTATAAACAGTAATTTAAGCAAAGTAAAAAATGGAAATTTTTCACTAGCATGTTTAAGACAACAAACTGGGCCTGAGAAATATGTAAACTGCCTTCTAATTAAAATAGTTCAATATACAAAGGCTTCCTGGTGCTGTAACTTTAAGGTACAATATGCATTTAATTATCCTCAAGGCAAAAATGACTTTCGGAGTGGTGTAATTCTCCCCATACACAGAATAATACAGTTTGCTGAACTGGACCAGGCTTTAACAAGGCCTGCAACAGCAGTAATTTTAGTGGCTCCTTGGAGATTACAGAGTAAACATTTTAAAATCTCATTTATAGGAAATGCATTATTATGTTTCTGGCCAAGCCTAATTTATTGTTAACAGGATTATTAAAGTGATATAAACTGAGGATTGTTCCTGCTGGGTATTATGCACCCTGTGCTCCCAGTAAGGTTGACCAAAATTCAGCATTGTCATTTCACTACCTTAAGCAGATGTATAATACTCTCAGGAGAATAACACTTAATTCTTTAACACTTCCATAAATAAAATACTTTATTCCAAAGTAGCCCACCTCTTGTTTGTTGTAATTTCTTTTGCTTTGAAAGTACAACTGAACAAGGTGTGGAACATGTAATACTGTCAGATAGCAGTCATGATTTGATTTGCTGTTGTGACTGCCCTTTTAAAATTAATTGGATTTTTTTCTGTATTTAGCATTTAATAATCGCACATCTTAAGATTTTTCAGGAACAGGGTCTAAGTTGCTTCAGAAACTTCGGACCAGACTTTAGGTTTATTTTTTTTAGTTTAGCTGCCAAAATCCAGGCATAGTATTTCTTCTTTCAAATTCTGTTTGTACTCTTGAAGCATGTCTTTTTTTTAGGCAAAGAAACTGAATCTGGTTAAAAGTTGGACTCCTGCTGTACATTTCTGGGTTTTGTCCTCCTGTAAAATGACCTACAAAGCCTTAGTGACTGAAGATGTGCAGAGCCTGGAGCAAATACCGTATTTTAAAGTATCTTAGTACTGTCTTAAAATGACCAGTAGATTTATTGAGGGACATCAAAACGTTCCGTGTGCTGTATTTCTTATTTACTCCTTTCGATTTAATTAAGGCAGGGGGAAGAAGCAGAGGGAGAGATTTCTGAAGCTGCGATTCCCCAGAGCCTTGGGAAGTGGGGGTGTACAGCAGCTGCTGAAGTCGCCAACTGATTGAAGTGTTTGAATCCTGGCTCTTCATGGGTCCTTGATGCCCGGGTGTTCCTGAACTCCGTTAGTATTCTCTTTGTTCTTGCCAGCTGATCATGGGAGAAGTAACTTACCTAGGTACTTCTAGCAGTGCACTACTTATGTCTAGTAATGTACCTTGTAGTACATAAATAGTAACTGCGACCTCTGTCCCAGGTGAAGAGGGCCAGACAGGATCAGGTCAAATGTGACTGAGTAAAAAACTTTAGTGCAAGCTCAGGCCTATATTTTACTGAAGTTCAGGGTTTGCGACTGACCTTTTTTAAGAGAAAGTGAAGTTCTGTGTTGGTGTTTCTGGTTCCTTCTGTGACCAGGAGTTGAACAACTCTGGGCTAGGATTCGGAACAGCTTCTCAAGAAATTTCCATCTCCATTTTACAAACAGAAGTACTTGAAAAGGTTTACATACTTCTCAGAAGTCTTTGTTTTAAACCTGAAGCTGTGATGTATTTTAGCTTCTGATGTTGTGGTAAATGTTTTGGAGGTCAAACCAATCTGCAGGAAGTTCTAAGCTGGGTGAAATTTGTTTTCAAAGGTGTTTTCTCAAAATGCTGTGCAGTTTGACCACAAGTTCATCTCTGACCATCCTTTGGAAATGATTAGTAAAGAACAGGTTATGTTGGGTAGTGGTGGTTTCTTTTCTGTCTTGGCTTCCTTCTGGAAGTTTGTGTAGCTATTAGGGCACTATCTGTTGCTTAAAAGGAAAAATAGTAGGAACGGAGGTTAATTAAGCTTTTTGCTACTTCTGTTTTCATTTGCACAACTTATTATTTTATTATTGTTCTGCATCAATAGAGTTACCGCAGTTGAAGGATTTAGGGGTCCTAGGTGTGGAAACTTACTGTTATTGTTTGTGGTGTGTTGGTGATGCTTTGGAATAGGGATGGCAGAAGTGCTTGGAAATGAGAATTTCTTTCTTTGGGATTTGTCATTTGAATTTGTATCAGATGTTCAAATAAACAACCCCCAGAGCTCACACCTGAGAGCTAGCCCCCCTCCATTTCTTTGCTCTTACTAACAGGGAACATGCTCAGGACTTAAACTTTGATGTCTTGAATTCTAGTCAGCTGTGATACGTATAAAGCTGGTTTTTTTTCTCCTGGTAGAAGGGAAGGAAAACAGCAGCAAAACCACTTGTGCTCCTCCTGGAATTAAATAGGTGATAAAATCCTAATACCAAGCTGATGATTATTTGCAAATCTGTAGAACAGCTTAGTAAAGAACTTGCCCATGTCGTATTTTAAATTTGAAAAGGATTAATTTTCCAATTCACTGTCTCTTAAATCAGCTAATCATCAACTATGGAAAATTGTCCATAGCTCTTTGTCTGTGCCATTGATGTTGTTATATTCTGGGTGGAAGGTTCATCACCCTTTCCTCTTGCATCAGTATGAACGCGTCTGCACACAAATACATACAAGCAAAAGTAAGAAGTGGTGGTGATTTTTTTGTTTCCATGAAATGTTCAGAATTATATGGAGTGTCAATACATCAAGGGAGAAAAAAAGCATATGACACCTTTTGTTCCCAAGTACTCTGAATACGAATATATAAATAACATATGCAATTAACTAAAGTCTCCCTGGGTTTGCATTGATGTGCCTGAGTTCTGCCTGGCTCTCTGTATTTTGAGATTAATTCCCTTGTTTTATACAATGGTTATTAGAACCTCAATGAGGTTAGTAATGCTGCTGGTCTAAGGAAAACGGACAAATGTTAACCTTGAGAATGCAGCAAATGAACTGGTCAGACAAAACCCGAGTCTCCAGTATTTCATTTCTGTAGTGACGTTTAATTTGAAGCATGTCTTACACATTTCATTCTCTGATTATCTGTACCAGGTATTTACCCCTCTCTGAATCTGCCTCTGCTTTAATTAACTGCAGCTATATCTGAAGGTCTCTCTTTTGAATGCTCCTTAGCCTGTTCTGAAGGAATGCAAAAGCATCTATTATGCTGATTTTAGGCCGCTGCTGCCAGCGGGCCTCTAGGTACAACTCTGTGTGCAGGTCATTGCGTCTCGTGCCCTCCTGAATCGAGGGAATTCTGTAGCCAAATGCCTAACCTTTGAACCAAGTGCTCTATCTTCAAACCTCTCAAAGAATGGGTGTAAATCCGCAGCGTACCATTGATGGTTCAGGCACTTCTGGTTCAACTGCTTCTTCAAAAGAAAGCAATAGGGAGTATCTAATGCACACGGAAATAGCCTGCGAGCAGGGTTTCTGAACGTGACTGTCCTTTAAGAAGTAAAGTAGGGCTCTGCCAGGGAATGAAACAAGACTGTGAACCTGATGGCCCTTTGTCTGGCGCCTGGGGGTCGGTGCATCGCCCAGCTCTGCTGCCTCCTCTGCCAGGCAGGGTCCTGCCCTTCGCTGCAAGCTTCGACAGGGTTTCCCGCAGCTGTAGCTCATGAAAATGAGGGCAGATAGATAACTCTTTTGCCTTCTAACGACTCACAGTCCTCCGTACCTGAGGCTGGCCTGCCTTTGTGAGTTATGTCATGGTTAAGCCATGTCCTATGGATGGGTTGGTTCTGTTTTGCAGGAGTCAGACTTTGGTTCACAAGATCCAAAGGCAACCCCTGCCTCATACCGCTAAATACCTTAATGAACAGAAGAACATAAAATCCTCTTAAACTTTGTCCGCTGAAAGAAAGGGATCACTGTGAAGGTTTCATCTTAGTGCCCGGGTTTTGGAGGGAGATGCAAACATATTCTACGGAGCTAAAAGTTCTATTTTTTATTAGAGCTGCTCAGAAACTTTTGTACTCCAAGTTTTTGTAAAATACTGGGTTTTGACAGAAAAAGAAAAGCGTTTGTGGAAGCTTTCAAAAAACCTGCATACTATCTTTTGACTAGCTGTAGCTTGTATTTAGACTAATACAGTGCATCTTTATTAACATTTGGGCCACTTTTTGTAGCCCAAAGCATTTGGGTACATTAAGTGATCAAATTTTGAAAAGCATACCTAGCAGAGAAAGGACTGTATTTCAAATCTTGTTTGAGCAGATGTAGGAAAATAATGAGGTGTGGCTGTATGAGACCTGTTCCAAGTGGCAAGATCCGCGGTACAGGATGGCTTTTGTACTGGCAGTGATGGAGATAGGAGACATGGTGGATAAATAGGTTGTTTGAGTTTGTGTTTGAGTGGAGCAAGAGGTATAAGATATAGAACTGAAAGAAAATAAGTCTGGCAAGGTAGGCTGGGAGCATATAGAAACGTGTTTTAAAGAATGAGGAGAAATGCCGTCATTCTGAAGGTTAGATGTGCTCCCTGGGATGCCCTTCTCCCCAGTCTGTAGCAGCATGATGAGCTCCAAAACCCAGAATTACATTCCAATTAACAAAATTTCCCTCTGTGATTTCAGTTCGTTGGGTACTCTGATTCAGCCCCATTATCCAAGAGCAGGTAAAGCCATCCACGTAGAGTTGGTCCTTGGATTTCTTGGGAGAAATGTGCAATACAAATTCTCAACCACCCTCTTTATTTCTGTGGTCTAGTGCCCTATTTAGAATAGGGTGGACCTTCTCGAGTGAATTCTGGTTGCTTTTCTTTGAAGAGGAGGGAACTATAGTTAGGTGTTACTTTTTTTACGTGGCCATGTGCAAGATGGGAAACTTTCGTTATTTCAGTAACATCTTTCTGGTAAATTTGCCCCATACATTGTTTTCTGACATTCTATAGCGAAGGAACAAAATTGTTACTTTTTTGCAAATGTGCATCTTAAGAGGGACTGATATTTTAAATTAAATATGGTGATCCTTTAATAACGTGAGATGGATTTTGCTGGTGGGAGACTTGCTTTGCTGCGGTGGGCTTAGCTTGGGCAGCCTGGCAGAACATGCAGGGAGTAGCCTTGGGAATCGGGAAGTTCTGTGTCTTTAAAAGTGGAGAAAAGTCTGCTTTCAGAGGTTTGGTGTAGAAGAGATCTTTTTCCTCCTGTATATTGTCTGGTTGCAGACTTTTTAAGCTGTCAAGACATAAATTTAAAACTTAAACTGGAGAACACGTGAATATTTTTTACCAGACTCTAAAAAGATATTTCCAAAGGAGATGACAAATTTCATGCATTGATTCCATTCTTTGCCTTTGTACTGCTTTTTTATTTAGCTGTGCCATCTGACAAGGGGTTTTCTGGGGGATGGGTATTTTGGTTTGCTTTTGAGTTTGCATGTATTTAATTAGATAGCAACACTAGAGCCCCAATCTTAGCCTAGTAAAATGTATTCAGGCCTTTCTGTATTCAAATCTTTAAATCTGAGTCAGCTCTTTACTTCCGGGTCTGCCTTGGCACAGTAAAAGCAGAACAGGGGCATTTCTCTGGTTTTCAGTCATCCAAAAGGTAAAAACTGCTTTAATTCAGTTTTAGTCTGAGATGGCAAACATGCATGAGGCATCCTGCATTTTGGCCAAAACTACCATGAGATCTCACGACCTCTCCTCCTTTCAGTGTGGTCTTACTCCAAACCTTCTGATTAAAAATGAGATTAAAATCTGTATTTTCCTCTGAACATTAGCTTTTGACATTATTGTTTATGTTCTTTCCTGCTTACTATACTTTTACCTATATATGCACATTCAAAGAATAGTACTGAAGGATAAAATCAAGCATTCAAAGTTTATGAAATGCCAGAATGTTTTCCTGTCCAATCTTATTTCTACCTCTTGTAATTACATTCTTTATGATACAGTCTTTAATTGTATGAATCATAGTATTTTTAGTACAAGATACATACTTGATTCAGCACAGAGGATAGATGATGCTCACATAATGAGTAGCTATGCAATATTTTTTTGCTCTCATTGTTCAGTTAATGCCTCTGTGGTTTATTTACTGAAATGATTCAAACCTTGCTCAGAAGACAAAGTTGTTCATTTCCTTAGGGGTTTTATTCCTATCGCACTTGCGACTAGAATTTTGAATACTTCAGATACTGATTTGTTTCCACACCATCCCAGTCAGATGGGGAGATTATTTTTATTATGGGGTCATAAATCTGGTCATAAAACCTGTGTATGTTGCCATTTTCTACTGGGGAGCTAAGAAAAAGGGGGCTTCAAAAGTATTCACTGGTTTTTAAGAGCCCAATTTGAGATATGTATGAGCAGATTTTTATTATGTGACACTGAATATTCAAAAAGTATCTCCCATGTATTTCATTAGGACAGTGAAAAACTGACAGGAAGACAATCTTTCTGCGCAGTTTCAAGCTTCCTGCCTTTCCAAAAAACTCACCCCCAAAAAAGCCCCAAACAACAAACCAGGGAAAATAATTAACCTGGGAATTTTCTTCTGTACTTGGCCTGAGGCAACTACTTACCATGGAAAAGCTCAGAGTGGATGGGAATCCACCCCCAAGATTCCCCAAAATTGAAATTCACATTTATGAGAGATGTTGGAAAATATTACTAAGTCATTGTAGTATCTCTACTTGTAGTTATTGTAAACTTTTTATTAATAGTTTCTGCTGAATACAGGCATTACAAAAGTGCAGGATATCATTCTTCTCCTCAGCTCTTATCCAATGGCTTTGTCATTCCACAGTTTCAATTTACTGTGTCTTTTTTTTTGTATGGGGAGAAGGGGGATTTCTGCTTCAGAGAAGATTCTGCTGGACAGTGTGTTCATAGGAAAAGCTCTCGCTTAAAGAGACCAGCGTTTCTTGAAAAGGAATTAATTCTTAAATAGATCTTGGCTGGCTGTATTGTAGAGTTCATTTGAACAACAGCCTTATAGATGGGGCTTGAGAAAGGACCAGCAACACCTCTTATGCCTCTATCTTTTTCCTTTTATTTTTTAATTGACTGATGGAGATTGCATCCATGAGCTGCTCCAATATAATTTTGACATTGTAACTCATGATTTGATTTCTTGAAAATGGTTATGTACCTTTTCCTTCACATAAAACTGACTACTGGCATGGTGAGTAGTTAACTCTTTGTCTTTATTAGCACGAAAAGTGCACTGGCCTGATTGTGATCATTCTGCTTTAAAGAAAAGTATGAAAGTCAGTAAGAAAGGATATTGAGAACTACATGAGATTTTTCTTTGAGGTGATAGCGGTTTTCCCTAGAGCTGTGTGGAAGGAGTTTCTGTTTCTGGTACAGGGTAAATGCTACAGTTTCCACGTAGGCAAAACACCCACCTAAGCTGCTTGGAATCCCTCCTGGTGTAAAACATAGTTTTGCTTAAAAAACAGAATGAGGTTTGTCCTGTATGATCTTATGTTAGCTTTCTTACTTAAATTGAGGAAAAAAAAATTAACACCCCACCACCGCCTCTTTTTAAATGACAGGGAGAGCCAATCACGTGAACCATTTTAATTCTATTTACGTAGTGTGATTTTTCAACTTAGGCGCGCTACATTTTTAAGTACAGCCGTTCTGTCATTGCTCTGTATGTTGTTAAACAGGTCTAAACCCAGACTGAATCAGTTACGTTCATTAGTCCTTTTATATGATAGCATGATTGAAAGCAGAATCTGCCACGTTTGATACAAGGTAAGGCCAAACAAGAAGCCTTATTTCAATGTCTAAGATTTCAACAATGGAAACAGAAGACATGTTAAACTTGACTTTAGATTAGATTAAATCTCTCCCTATACATTTAGGACTGCAAAATTGAGTAGTTTAGGAGACATCTGTAAATATCCTCCGGTCAGGACCCTGTTTTTCATTCTGTGCTGCTGCCATCCACTTGTACCCTTCCAAAATGGGACTTGTCAACATCTTAGCACTAAGATCCCAAGCCACGGTTTGTCTAAGGACTGCCAGTGAAATTTGCACGTCCTTTTTACCATAGGTGCATATTTGCTGACCCTATATTACTATGAGCTAATTTGTACTATTATAAGTTCTGCTGTAACCACATTCCCTCATCTAGAATTTTTCTAGACTGACTAACAAAGAAGCACAGTTTTAAAGAGTTTGAAACAGATCTGCATTAACAAATCCTGCCTCAGTTTTCAGAAATGAGTGACCATCCAAATGTTGATCTGAGTGTTATCCTGTGGCCTGTACGTCCTGATCTTTTCAGAACTCTTGCTGGGGGTGGACAACTCTCACTGGCTTTCCAGAATTCCGGTGCTCTCTGCAAGATCAAATGATTTCTGTCAGTAGGAAAAAGCCAGTATCAGAGACAGTGCAGTCCGCCTCAGTGGAGTCCCTCAACATATATAACCAGGTATAAATTTGTCATGTATCTGCAAAGAAGCAGAAATTTGTGAAGGTGTAACCTGTGATAGAGGACAGACTACTTTGACATACAACTACAGCAGTCCCCTATCCTATAGTCTTTGTTGTATTCTTCTGCTTTTTGTTATCCTTCTGTTACCAGTTGGTAATGTTTGCTTGGTTGGCAACTTAATCATGATATCAAAGAATCACAGGGTGTTAAGGTAGAACGCTCCACATTGGAGGATCTACCAATTTAGATTTTGCTAATATTTTCAAGGAGAAGGTCAAGTGATGGTATAAATCACACTGGTTTAGACACCCTCTGGACTTAGTGCTTAGATCAGTTTCTGAATTTCCCTGTGCTGCCCATGGAAACTATTGTTCCTTAGTACTCAAGTTCATCATGCAAAAGGAGCTTAACTGTAATGATATCCTAAGAGGGACCCATCCATACCTTCTGTCAGCCATTGTCTCCTAGACAGCATGGCACTGTGGTCAAAGCAGCTGAGACACCTCACTTCTGTTTAGAATCATTTTCTCAGGAGTTGAAAAGTGCAGGAGGAGAATGAAATAAGATCATTTTCCCTCTATACTTTACAAAACCCTACAAAGTAGGATAGACCTTTTTGCTCTTGCATCATTATGTACAGAGAAAGGTTAGGCTTTCATTGCAGACTTGCTCAAGGCACATTATGTGAACTCCAGAAGAATGTATGCTTGAAACTGTCCAGCACAATTTTCAGGAGAGAATAGCAAGAGCAACAAGAAAGTAACAGACTTGAGCAAATGTTGAAATAATGAGTGTCGTTCTGTGTTTAAAAGCCCTGAAGCAGATTGAAGTCATCAGTCTCAGCTTCGCAGCCTCCATCCATAGTGTCTCCTTGTTTTACCTGCATCTATCTGCACAGTGATCTGTGGTACTTGAGGAAAGGACATTAGAAGAGAAGGGAGAACCCTGACAAAATACGTGGGGTATGCACTTGGGCCGATCCTCTTCAGAGCTACGGAACTGTAACCGGGTCCAAAAAGAGGGGAAGGCGAGCATTTGCTATCATCTCTGTACCACACAAATTCGGAGACGCTACAGGGACAAGCAGTGTGAAGACAAGCGGAGGCTCTCCTGAGAGCTGCTCTTCCTTCCCAGGGCCTCCCTGTGCTTGCCTACAGCTCGTGCTGCTGATGGAGCCTCCCCTCCACCGACCGGTTTGGCACTAGGTCTTCTTGTTGCTGTTGTGCTAGTGGCAGCTCCCTCCTGATCTCTTCAGCCTCCTCTGCCTTCGTTACATGTCACCTCAGCAGCACCCAGGGATCACGGTGGGCATTGAATTAGCTCAGCATTTTAAAGGTGGTGAGTGCAGAAAATGTGTTGCTTATGTTCACTACTTTTAAAGGGAATTTCGGTTCCCTTCCCTCCTGCCACTTTCTAAAGGGAGGGATAGGATTGTATTTCTGAGGCAAGAGAAAAGCAAAACCAAATCTTTATTTCTTTATCTTTTTGTCTGGAGGAACCCCCTTATCATAGTTGCCACAGCTGCAGCTTCTGCAGCCTTCAGATGAATGGCGAGACAGCTTTTGCAAAGTGTGCTTTTTCTACACCTTATTTCTCAGGAGTTGAAAACAAACCTTGTGTCTTCCTGACTTAATATTCCCTCAGGGCTGCTTGTACAGCAAGGTTATAGCTTTTGTGGAGTCATAACCTACCACCTAACAAGGCTTCTAGTGCAAGGAAAGGCCTGATCTTCTTGTAATGAAAGACAGGCAGGAGAGAAGAAAGAAACAAAACAAAACCCCTGAATAAAAACCTTCTGTAGTTTCTCTGTTCCTCACAGAGAGATGAGTCAGTGACCAAACTTTTCTTTTGCTTTCAACCTTTTGGCTGTTGTAAAAAGAGCATGACAAAGGCAATGTCATAATTATCTTTTAATAAAAAATAAAAAAGCTGGAAGACAATTTTATTGCCTGATCCTACCAAACTGCTGATCCGCTTCTCTTCTTCCTACACCATCAACACTGGGGAAAGAGAAGAGGAGGAAGAGAAGGAAAATGCTGAAGAGGAGAAAGACAAATAAAAGAAAGAACCGCTTCTGGCAACCAGTAGTATTTTTGTAAATTACGATCTGTGCAGTTTGATGGGGCAAAACTTAACCGGTATTGTAGAGAAGGTCTCTCAGCCAATGGCAATGTGTGTTGGAACTACAGCTCTGATTTCTCCTGGCAGCAGTATCAGTCTGAATAACGAATATAGAACGCCGCTGAAGCAGGGATTGGTGACTTCCAGGTGAATATCCCAATCAACAGAGCCTTTCTCACTCTCTTGCTTGCTTTCCCCTTGCACATAGTTAGTATGTTATGTGAAATGAAGCAGGGACCACAGAGGGGTGCATTTTGGAATGCCCTCATGCTGCTGACCGAGGTGGGATTTTGATTTGGCCTTCTAAACTGAAAAAGGGATTTTCAATTAAAGTCATAGAATCATAGAATGTCCTGAGTTGGAAGGGACCCACAAGGATCATCGAGTCCAACTCCTGTCCCTGCATAGGACAACCCCAAAATTCACACCGTATGTCTGAGGGTGTTGTCCAAATGCTTCTTGAATGTTTTCAGGCTTGGTGCCTTGACTACCTCTGGGGGGAGCTTGTCCAGTGCTCCACCACCCTTTGGGTGAAGAACCTTTTCTTAATGTCCAACCTACACCCCCCCGGCATATCTTCCTGCCGTTCCCTCGGGTTTTATCATTGATTGCCAGGGAGAAGAGATCAGCGCCTGCCCCTCCTCCTTCCCTTGTGAGGAAGCTGTAGACCACGATGATGTCTCCCCTCAGTCTCCACTTCTCCAGGCTGAACAGACCAAGTGACTTCAGCCGATCCTCGTACGGCTTCCCCTCTAAACCCTTCACCATCTTCGTGGCTCTCCTCTGGACACTCTCTAGTAGCTTCGTATCCTTTTTGTACTGCGGCGCCCAAAACTGCACACGGTACTGGAGATGAGGCCGCACCAGTGCAGAGTAGAGCGGGACAATCACCTCCCTCACCTGGCTAGCAAATTGCGAGAGCAAAGTCCTCTTCTTTTTAGCCAGACTGCCCTTAGCATTAGCCACCAAAGTGTTTCAGAGTTTGGGGCAAGAACATTTTTTGAGAAACACTATCAACACTTTTGAGACCTCAAGCAGCCTCGGTGTAATTGCATAGAACAGACTAAAAGTGGAATGATGAACTAGAGCTGTCTGAAATGATTGTTAATTTTGCTTTTCTTCCTACTTTCTGTTTTCCCTAAGACTGAGCTATTAAATTACCAAACAATAAGTAGAAATGCATCTGTTAACAGTATTAATCTAAGGATTTACTTGCAAACTAAGACCTTTTCTTCTAGGGTAACCTCCCTTAGGTATTTAATTTGTACAGCACATTTTTTCCAGCCTTTCCTTGGTAGAACATAAAATACCAATTGAGCATTTGGCTTTATGGCTTGTGGCAGACTTGGGGAAAGATGGTAAACGTTCAGTCCCATCCTCTTTCTGCCAAAATCTAAAAATCCAATAACAACCAGTTTTATTTTGCTGTGTTATGTTCTTGCTGTACTGTGGGAGATTTTGCCGTTAAAACCCCAGCACACCTTCTACACTGAATTTCTCAGTATTTTCTTTTTCCTGTTTTAAAATGAAACTAAAGGTAACAGTACACATTTACTAGAGGGAAAACTGTTTCCCTTAGAGGGAAAAATGATTTTTTAAAGAATTCTTCAATATATGCCATTTATTCTGAGGGAAGAAAAGATGTAAAAATTTTATGAAGTAATCAAAACTTGAAAAGAGCAGAGAAGCATTGTCTGATCGATGGCTTCGAGAGCTGTGTTTGCCAGCACGTTCACTCACTAACCGAGTTTGGCACTGACAGCATCAAATTTCTGTTTTTAGGACACTGCCCTGAGGATTTCAGCAAGACGTGTTACAGAAAGACATGTTCTAATGCATTGTAAAGTGACAAAATTTGCTTTCATTCTGTCAAATGACAGTACTGTGAGCATTAACTAACTGTTGTGACGCTGGAGTGGATCCACGTGGATCGGAAACCGGGATTATGGCCATGCCCTTTACTGAAACTTTGTATGTCTCCCAGAGCTGTGGTTTGCAGCATGATACACCAATTACCACCAAAGAGATTGGTAATCAGTGCTGATTAACAACAGAAGGCTTTTTGAACACGGAATTGTACAGAGGGAAACATGCCCAGCAGGTGTCCTCTCTGATATTTAATTATAAGAGAATCTGATGGAGAGAGATGTTTACAGGACTGGCTCTGGATTACCTACGAGGGGGTTTCTCAGAGAAAAGGTTTAAAAGGAAGCGCACACTAGTGTCAGACAACGGTTAGGACACTAGCTCAATTAGAGCTAATTAACGTCCTGCGAGCGCGCTGCTTTTTCAGCCACTCTGCATAACATCGCTGCGCAAGAACTGTTTGCTGTGGGCTGGAAGAGTCTGATTCTTAAGAGCCTGAAATCAAAGAGCTCCAAGACACTGCTACCATAAGTCATAGTTTGCAAATGAGCTTTGAGGGATTTAGAAGGTGTCAAGCCTATGACTAATGTTAGTTTTGTGGTGTGTGGGTGGACGCTTAAGTGCCATATAGGTGTATCAGGTACTGCAGTTAATGGATTGATTTGGTTGATTGTGGGTGTTTTGGTGAAGTTCAGGATCAGGTGCTGTGCTGTTCCCCGATGAACTAGGTTAGAGTAACTGCAGGTTAAATAGAACATTGAAATACTGTATTCTTTACGTGAAGAAAATGGAAAGATTTTGAACACTTGATCATTTGTTGCACGGATCGAAAATTGTTTTTGTCCAAAGCCTCTTCAGGTTGTTTTTGAAATGAGTAGGTGAACTTGCCATAACTCTTAATGAACCCAGGTGGGATTTTCAGAAGTACGAACATTTGTCTGCCTCTTGTCCCAGTGAAGCAAGTGTGTTCATCCTTGACTTCATCTGGGGTAAAGTTCAACCACGTCTCAGTGCCTGTTTTTGAGAAGCCTACGCTTAGTGCCCAGATCATGGCGATCTCCCTTACCCCTGACGTTACTTGGCACTCTTGTTTGCAGTGCGAGTGGGTAGGTCCAGGAATAAAGAGATGCTGGATACTAACCTTGCTTTCTGCTTCTGAATAAAAAGCTGCTGTTAAGGTCATAGCTGGGTCAGGCTGGTGGGCAATGAGCAAATACTTGTAGTGCTGCCTCTACTCCGTAACTGCTCTGAAGAGAACAGCCAGGCCTGTCAGTCCAGCAGAACCAAGATGAAGATGACGGAGGTAGGCTGAGAATATTGTACCAGAGCTTACACGTAAAGCTTTCTCGAAGTGAAACTTTGCAAATTATTTTCTCCTTTCAAATAAAAGCTGGGGAAATAGGAGCATCAGTTTGAATAGATTTTCAAATTGAAACAGGATGGCTGATGAAAGTGTGAGAAGTGGCAGTGCCAATACATGCTTTCTGACAGTACTGGATTGTGAGAGAAAGGAGACCTGCAGCCTTTCCTCAGCTCCTCCAAATAGTTCCAGTACTCTGGAGCAGGTGTGTCCTCGCAGTGTCTCTACCATGTTTTCCACACAGAGGTGCCGCAGGCTTGATTAGAGCATCGAGGTATTACCATGCTTTTCATGGAAGTGAATTCTTCCCACCCTCTTCTTCTGTCTCCTTATTTTGAAGACCATTTAAGATATCTTTTGAGGTAGTTGTAAACTCAGTATCTTCACTTGTTGCATGTATTTGACCGGAGCCAGACAATGCACTTTCTTCATCTTCCAAATGATATTTCGATAAATACACGTTTAATATTTTTCAATTTTTTTTTCTGTCACTTTTTGCAAGCTTTGAAAATCTAAACCTCATTGCTATTATTCCCTGACTTAGTCACCCAGAAGGATAGGACACGAACACTTAGGCTTGAATTACTGAAGTATTTGTGTGTCTATGCAGTGGTCTCAAGACTTGCACATTTTTATGTAGAAGGCAAAAAGTAAAGCACCTTAAAACAAAGTTTAAATTAGAAGCATTTCAAGATTTTGGTCAATTAAATCATCACTTAAACCAGTAATGGGTATTTCATTTTCGCTAGAGAAACGTAAGAGGATCTCTGATCCAAAGGTAATTGCAACTCAAACTGCAACTTGCAGTTTGTTTCACTTGTCACCAGATTTGCTTGTAGTTTATTGACTACCTTCACTGAACCTATTCTGTTAAAGGTAGAAATGCACTTGTGTTGAGATGGATATAATTTGTTTTTTCTAATACTCGTGTAAGCAAACAGAACGAGAATTGCCATTGAGAAATCTGAATAACAGCAGGGAAACTCTTGACGCATCTTGAACAACAAGGAAGACGTGAGGAGTTACTATGCCTCTTGCCTGAGAGACAGGATGGAACAGGGACAACCTAGGGAGTGATGCTTTTAGCTGCTGCACCTACCGCAGAGCTGTTTGAGTAGCTTGTGGTGTCAGCAGGCTAATAGCTCCTGCTGAGCCCGTGCCGAGCACAGGGCAGTTCGCCCTGCCGGACGCCTGCACGTGTATAAAGTGCAACAGCCTGTTGTTTCAACAGCACGCAGTCAGGTGCACGAAGGTGAGAGGGCGGCCACCGGAGGCTGTGAAAGGTGGAACTTTTTACTAACCCAGCTCTACGCTCGTACCCAGCGCCCGTTTGGAGCGAGCCTTTTTAACTCTGGATGAAAAGCACCAAACAAATGCTGTAAACGGGTCTCTTGGCAAGCTAGCAAATGATACTGAAGCTTTCCACATTAGTTTTTTGTTAAAGGAGAAGTCAGTGATGTGAAGCCTGAATTTATGCTCAGGAAATTGCTTTTCATCCTACAGCATGGGTTCTTGAACAGAGCTGGGCTCAAACAATATGTTGAAAATTATCTTTTCACAGAATTTTGATCAAAGTACAAATGTCCTTGCCTCAGGAAGCAGTTTGTTTTCCCTTGAGAAGTGATGCTGGAAAAATCAAAAAGAGCAAAGTCTGCTGGCTGGCCAGAATTCACCCATGAATAAATTGCATCACGAAGCTACCAATAACATAACATTTTCAAAGACCATATCATGCTGTTGCTATAAGAAAAGTGATTTGTAAAACTCAGCATTGTATGGGGACTCTTGCTATAACAATATTATTAGAAACTGTTGTTGTTTATAATGCAATAGAGTATAGACATCTAATAATAATTGTTCCGATTTAGCGGAATCCAGACCTCAACCAAGTTTTGCCAGTTTCGTGGTTTGCCTGTTTTGGAAGTTTCATGTAATTTTTTTCCGTGAAATTATGTTGAGGCCTTTTGTAGGAACATACCTATATTTAGTCATCAGTTGTAGAATAGCAAAAAAAAAATTGTAATTACTAGTACACATTTGAATCCTGAAGGATCCAAAGGAACTATCCAAATAATGCTAAATGCCCACTGATGTATCATTCTACTTATTTTAATTTTGCTTCTTTGTTCCAAAGCTGAGATTCAAGGCTTCTTTTTTGATCTTTTAATACACATTTTTGGAACCCAGGAATCCTCATGTGTCAGGAGCCTCTGAATAGGCATAAATACTTGTTTGTGACATGTAATTTTTCTTTTCTTTTAGAATTTCCCTTTTACTGAAAATTCCTGCTTCTCATTCTGGTATGGAGTGACACAGTTCTAAATAGAGAAGCTCTAGTGAAAAGCGATTCTGACTGTTTACTAGTTCTTTTTTTGTATCCCAGCATTATTTTTGTGTGTTTTCACACGCTTTGGAAGACAAGAATTCCATCTCCCATCCAGACTCTCTCTGTAAAGGGACATCTGCACTGCCAGAAGAGTTTCGGCTCAACTTGCCTTCGTCATCCCCTGAGAAGAAGGATGCATCTGCAGCTGAGACTTTTAATGTGTTTGCTTGAAAGACTAAATTCTGTTGGTAATGGTGACTTCATCTCTAATTCCAGACCAGACTGTAAGGTTGAGTAATACTGCTGAAGGCCTTTCCCCAGTAATTGGCCAGTGGAATCCCCCGTGGGTTACTGGTGGGCTTGTTGAAGGAAAACTTTTCAAATGTGTGTTAAGTTCAGCTGCTGGCAGTTTTTGCTGAGTGTTTCAAGTTGTAGTGTCTAGCACAGGCTGGACACAGCTGCTGTACATTGTCAGCTTGCATGCACTTTCTTAGCAGGCTTAGCTAAAAGAACATCTAAAAGTGCTGTTCTGGCCAGCTGTTGCTTTCATACATTATTCCCACAGAAACCCACCTCTGCAGAATCTAAATGATTTAGCTCTAGTTCTCTGCTCTATGCAAGTGAAGAGAGATGAAGAAAATATGCATAAGAAAAACAGATTAGGAGAAAACTCTGTTACAGCACTCGAGAGGCTCCATCAAGAAACTTTCTTTGGATCAAGGCGAAGGGTGGCTGTATCTGTTCAGATAAGAAAGAAGAATTTAGAAAGGAATCTGAACCTTTATGGGAAACTTGTACAAATACTTGCCAAGTTCGTCATTACCCCACTTGTGGTGGCTGGTGCAATAGCGCATAGCTGTGGGTAATCCTAGATCTGGTCAGAAGCAGGGTCATGCCCATTTTCATTATTCTTCAGTCACGACTCGAAAGACTGCAGACATTTAGTGTGCTTCTGGCATTTTTTAGCTGTTTTTAATGCATTAAGTGGAACCAGCCTCTTTGGAGACTAAGTGTTCCATTTATTCAGAGATGTCTGTCTGCAGTTCCAGTATGTTTCAACCATAAACTGCAGGAATAATTTTTAGTGGCAAGAAAAGGATTTAGTTTTCACAGTCTGCACAGACTCCCAGCATGAGTTTCAAGAGAACCTTGCCCTGAAATGGGCAAAGAATAGCTAGGGTGAGAATATGAATCTTCATCTTTTGTATTTCATTAGACATCACATAAATATGAATACAGCACCCTTGTCTGTTGCGGTTAGGTCTGTGTGTGTCACTTGTTCCTATTTCTAGAAGTCTTCCTTCGCTGTGTGCCTCACCTGGCTTCTTTTGACTGTCGCCTCAGCTGCCCTGGCTCCCTACCTACCTTTCTGTTGACACCTTGACTTCGTTGCTGATGCATAATCCACATATTGTCCTTACCTTTTCTTCAGGATAAATTTAGAAATGAGGGATTATTGAACTCAAGTGAATTTTGTAGTTCTTTTGCATAAAAACAGATGTTTGGGGTTTTTTTTTCATATTTAGCAGGTGTCTTTCAGTAGAATTTGGAGAGACAGCTGAAACAGTAGTCCAACATCCAAGTCCAGTTTGTCTTCAGAAGGTGAAAACCTGTGTCAGGGTTGGTAATCTAAAGACTTGACAGTTAAAAAAAAGAAAAGAAAAAGAAAAAAAGAAAAAGAAATAAAAAAGGAGGGTGGGAGAAGGCTTTGACCCTGCTGAACTCTTTGAATCTAAAAAGCTGTTAGAAGCAAACAGCTTTTGATCACCATCAGCTTTTGGCTGAGTTAAAACATACGACTTAAAGTTAGGAACATAAGACTGGGAACAGTCACTAGGATTGCAAGAGCTGGGGCATTAGTCTGGTCTCTCCACTGTAATGGAATTTTTTTTTCCTCTCTTCAAATGAACAGAAGTTCCCTAGTCTCACCCGTTTCTACACAGATTGCTTATTTCAGGAGCCTATGTCCTGTCTAACCTGCTGTCTTCACCTCGTGCCCATTCTTTTTTCTTTTCCGCTCTTGTGGGTCCCCATCTCTGTCTCTTCATTCCCCAGAAAATGACGATGTTGAAATTCACTATTAAAACTCCTTTTGGTATAGTATTTTTTTCCTCAGGCATTTTTAGATAGGATTTCTGATTCACGCCTTTAAGTTTCAGTTATACTCTCTGATATTAACAGATATTTCTGTGGCGGTTGTAAGTACAGGATTATTCATAAAGATTATCTCAGGGAAAGAACAACATCTGAGGTCTCCTCTGGACTGTAATTTGTGCAGCTCGGTTTTCCACCCTAGAAAGATCACTCTACTTTTTTTCAGCGGCTTTCTTCCTGAAGCGTTTTCGCAGATTGCCCGGTGCCCTTTAGAGAATGCTAAACAGCACGCAGAGTGTTTCTTTGCTCTTGACTCATGGCTGTACCCTGGCATCCCAAGGGCTGAAGGAAAGGGAAAACAATACAAGGCTGAGGCAGAAGTTTACATAGAGAAAGAGTCAGTCCATGCTGGTCTTCAAGTATTTAAATAGACTGGGTTTTTTGTCTTGCGCTGTGCTGCTGTTTTCACCCAGAAGTGTCCCAAGAGCACCTGTTTTCCCATCTGGCGTGAACCACAAACTACAACCGCAGTGAGAATGTGGTCACAGTCTTGGCTGCCTCTGGGGCATCGTGTCTGAGGCAGCTAGTGCTCTTGCATGTATTTTGGCCATCTTGCTCTTACCCCCATGCTTGTCTCTACTCTGCCTGATTCATTGCTAGCCAGGGCTATGGTTCTCCAACTGCCCCCCTCTCCCTGCTCTTTGACTCACTTGCCAACAGATGAACTTTCTAGCCTGGATATGATCTGTCCGTATTCTCCAGTGCCCTGTTTACAAAGACATCTATACATTTCAGAGTTTTGAATGTTGCGTGTTGCTAACACAAAGTAACAAGAAGAAATAACCTTTTCTCCTTTCTCCCTCCCCCCTGGGTTCATAGAGAATAGTGACCAGAAAAACAACGTAGGAGGTAAACGAAGCACAGAGCAGAATGTCTAATAGGGTCTGAAGGGTTTCCCTCCGGGGAAAGGCTGCTTGAGACTTACTAACTTTTGCACATTCAACAGGAAAATCGTTCTTTCACTCTGAAATGAATTTCAGACAGGAGTGAGGTTTGAAACATTTGACAGAAGCTTTATTAATAGCTCTTGATGCTCTTCTAGCTCTTTGCATTTTCAAGGCCTACATCAACAGGAGAAAAGCACAAATTACTTCAATAAGTTGATAATAATGCATTTTCTTATTCATGTATCCTTTTTCAGTGCAATTTAGGTTCATTCAACTGAAGCTCTGTGTATATAGCTGAAAAAGAAAAATTGAAGATGTTTACTGTTGAGCCTCCAATACCATTGATCAGGGAGCACCAGCATACTCTGTTAGAGAAAACAGCAATGAAGACAGAGATCTTTAGTCAGTGGAGCATCTTGTCGCTGTGCAGGATCACAGGATGGTTGAGGTTGAAGGGCACCTCTGGAAATGATCTAGTCCAGCCCCCCTGCTCAAAGCAGAGCCAAAACAGGGTATTTCTACATATGGATAAGATGCTACCTGAGCCTTCTCTTCTCCAGGCTAAACGATCCCAGCTCTCTCAGCCTCTCCTTGTGTGTCAGATGCTCCAGTCCGTACTGTCATTATCTAAGCTATTCATCTAACATCTGCTTATCAAAGTATTTGGAAGCTATTCTTCCTCATGTGACTGTAGGGTTAAGAAATCTTTCTTTTACTGGCAGAATTCATGTCCGAGTTAACTGAAGTGGGATGTTTATGGAGACAGAGTTCAGGGCTTCTAGCAAAAAAGGGCCTGCCCCATCCATCCATCCTAGAAAGAGTGTTGCTGCTCAGACGGGTTGCCACATCCACGGCTTTGACCCCAGGCTGCAATTTCTGTGAGCCTTTAGCAGAGTCCTGTGTGTTGCATCTCTGCTTCCCCGCTTTCATAACAAGCGGACATCCTGAAGCTTTATTTAGTGGTATGTTGAGGACTTCAGAGTGCCTTTCCCTGGCACATCATGTTCAAGCTCAGGGGATTACCGTATGCTGTAGTGCTCTGTTAAACCACTGACAGGTCTCGTTCCAGAAGTAACTACATTATGCTGGTGTATCAGTATGGTTAGAGGAATAAAACTGACTTTTTGTTTAGTCAGAGTTTAGTAAAATTGAATCTGGTTTGTTTGTCCACTTGATTGTGTGTGATTGAACAGAAATTCCCTCAAGGGAGGAATCTCTCTGTGTGTGTTTGAACCATTTCCATTATTTTCTGTATAATCATTGCTGTCTGAGAACTTAGACGTCTGACTAACCAAAGATGTAAGGCAAGTTCTTGAATTTACATGGTTTGCATCAGCAGGCATGAAATGTAATACATAGATTCACCATTTCTCTTGTTGCAATCGAGCGATGATTTACATGGGACATTACCTGCTTGGAAATGAACATTTTGCATCTGCTAAGCGCCTCAGGATACAAACTTGTCCCTGTGAAAGTAGGAGGGGAGAGGAGAAGGCGCCTAATTTTTTTTATTTTTTTTTCCACGGAGTAGAAATTGCAAAATGTATAAACAGCAGGATAGGAATGCTGGGGTTGCTTGTACTTGGCATACTCTGAAAGGGGTTTATTCACATTTGCAAAGCAAAAACAAAAATCTGGAAGGCTGAAACAGAAAATGACCAACTGCAACCAAAGCATTTGCTGCCTGTTTGCTCTGAATGTGCATTTGGCCTTGGTCTTTTAATTATAATCCATAAAGATGGCTCTGTTCCCTATGCACCCTTGGGCTTCCAGGAGCACTGAGTGCTTAGGGCTTGGGCTGCTAATGCTCTAATTGAAACAGCTGCTCTGGTCTCGGAGTACTTTATTCATTCACCTTTGAAAATGTTGATGGATCTGTGGCGTGTTCTGGGCTTTTTCTGTAGATGCGAATCTCAAACACAGCCACTTGCTAGACAGAACTAATGAAGAGAATTTGCTACGGCTTTTAGTCTGTTGTTGTAATCTCAGTTTTTAAAAGGAGAAGAAAAAGGGAGGGGGTGCAGGGAAGGCTGCTCTTAGGCCATAAAGCTCTTTGGACTAAATTCACTGTATCTACAAGACCAGACATCCTAATTCTCTGTTATTCTCAATGACTTAAACTACAAGTGAATGTAAAATATTACGAGGCCGAAAGGTCATTATTTTTACATTCTGCACTGATTTTTAAATTAGCGCATACAGAGAAAAGCCTATGGAAATTGTGCTATAAATGAGCGGAGCACTGGGAGGGGTCCACGCTAATTCAGGATGGCCCCAGGCCACTGGTTGCTCTGCAGCTCCCCATTTCTTTCTTGCCTTGGGACTGCAGCAAAAGGGCTAAATTGCTGTTGCAGTCCTTGTTAAAGCCTGAAAACTTCAGGCAGCCAACAGAAGCTCAAGTATACCCATAGCCTTTCTCGATACACCTTCCTTTACCTGTTGTTTTTCCTTATCCTTGTATTCAGCCCATTTTTGAGTTACTGTCCGAAAAGAAGGGTTTGTCGTCTTGTCAGATGAATGCATTTAATCAGCGGAAGGTCATCCTAGTGTGGGCTAATGGCAAAGCTGGGATGGGGCTGGCAGTGGCTAACTTGGATGTATTCGGTAGGGCTGTGGCGGAGATGGAGTTACTGACTAAAACACAATCACTTGACTGCTCTGATAGAGTTTTAGCCTAATGGCGTCTTCCTTCCAGCCCATTGCTCAGCTCAGCATCTCCTACAGACTCAGGCAGCTTTAACCTCCTTGTGACTAGAGTTCGATATATCCTGAGGCAGTTTACCCATGCAAAAAGGGTTGTGCAGGGGCATCTGAACTCTTAATTACCCAAGAGCTGGTTCACCCAAGAACAAGCTGAAACTACATAAGACCTTTGAGCTAGGCAGAGGCAAGGGCCGCTGTGATCCATAGGCTGGTTTTTATTAAACAGTATTGATTGTTCCTGGCAGATACGGAGCCTGAGAGCTTTGTGGTTATGTTTGTTAGAGAAAATTAGAGGTCATTGTGAGACTTTGAGAGTCAATAAATCTGAATTTTGATGAAAAAGGCAAAATCCTACTCTGAAGCAAGTGCTCAGGCAGCCCATGTGGGAAAGCAGTGAGGGAGGAAGGAAAGGGCTGGAAATTTTACTGTGTCTTCCCCATCAGCCTGCAGCACTGGGATTATGGTTGTATGTTCAGGAGGAACAGTGAGGAAATGGTCTTGGAAAACAGTACATTGAAAAATCCTCTTGATGTGACATGAAACAGATGATTAATGTCAGGAGATACAGTCTTGGTGTTGTTACCCAGTTTATGTTGCCTGAAGGCGAGCTGACAACATGTACCCCTGCACAGGTACTTTGCATACCTGCAGCCTTTGCTGTCTGAAGTGCTCAAAGGTTGTTGCAGGTTCATATAGCAAAACTCATCCTTGTTCAGAGTTTGATCTATATATTCAAATAGGGTTTAATTCAGACCCTAGGAATGGTGCCTGGATTGATTTGGCCTTTTTCACTGAGCTGGGTATTGTTAACTTAATCAAGCCATACAATATTCTCAGGCACCAAGTATATCTTTTTATACCTAAGTTCACAGAAATGTCACAATGTTTCTAAAGTCACACTGGAATATCATAGCAGGGACCTTTTGCCCTATTTCTGCCTTGTGAGGAAATCGTGGAATCATTTTCTTTCCAGTCTTTCCCTAATAGGGGTGAGCTTGCAAGCAAGACTTGCTCTTTGAGGCTGAGCTCATGTTTCTGAGCTTTCCAGGATGCTGCAGTGCATGGTCTCCTTCCCAGCCAGAATAGTGTCTAAAGGCAAGAGCTATCCCAGCAAATGTTATGGAATTGCAATTACTGATGTCATTTAAAAAAAAAATAAAAAAAAATAAAAAAAAAGACTACTTGAATTGGAAAAACAATTTAATGTGATACTGAGACGAACAGCACTGGCAGGACTGCTGTGTTTTGGGAATGCATGAAAAGGCCTAGGTATTTTTATCAGTAAACACTAAAGACAGTCATGTTTTCATGCTGTTTTAAAATCACTGTTCGAAAACACCTTCAATTTCATTGGCAATATTAACCCAAGGAAATGAGCTTCTTCATTTAGATACCTTTTTATTTGACTGTGAGGAGCCAGTAAATTATACTAGAACATCTTGTGGAGTCTGTTTTCTATGCATGTTCCTTGTCAAGGCTTTTCTTATTTATGCTCAAAGGAAGCCAAATGTTGAGACTAACAGGCAAATGTATGCTGAGCTCAATAAAATATCCCTGCACTCCAAGTTCTGGGGAGTTGAGATCCCAGGCAGTGGCTTATACTTTTATTTCCAGGCAGTGGCAGCTGTGGTCGGCTACTCTTGGCTTCCCTTCTGGATGTTCGGCATGGCCTGTTACGGTTCTCTTTCTCAGAAATATCTAATACTAAGTGAAGGAGACTAGATCAGTGGGACAGAAACAGGCTTACCATGTCTGGCAAAAGTTAGTCTTGACCGTAGGCAGCATTTCTTCTACTTGGACCTACGCAGCAGATGTTATTCTCATCTGTATTCCAAATGCAGTAAGATAGTGAGGACATTGTTATCGACTATGATACCATTGCTGTGACTGCTGCTATGTTGAAATCTGCACGCACCTCGCTTTCGTGGCGTTTTCTCTCTTTAAAGTTGGCATTGCTGTTGTTAAGTAGTACGGTCTGCCTGAGTTCGGATGTGTCATTTGCTCTGATGAGTAGATGCTGGCCTCCCAGGTTCCATTTCTTTGAGCACAGTGACCAGGTGATTGTTTCAGTCACTCTCTTTTTTTAACATATTTCTCCATTCAAAATTGAGTCGTACAATTCAAAGGCCCCCTTCCCCAACAAGGTAACTCTTACAATACCCGCTACGTAAACAGTAATGAACACAACCTTTCTGCATTCTAAGCCTCATCTTTCCCCATTCAGATCCTTCCTCATGAGTCATTTCTTTCAAAAGTCTGTTTCACGAAAGCAAATTAAATTGGAAGTTTTTCATCAGGAAATACATCTTTCATCTTCACCCCTGCAATTTCATTTCATGCTACCCCTCACGTTGCTTATGTATAGACATCTTCTGTGTTATACAGTTTTATGGGGGACATTTCATTTCTATTTATTTTGCACCATGATTTATTTTTATTTACTTACCTATTTTGCACTGCATATGGCATGCCTTATGCCTGATGCAATCGTATGCCTACCTCTGTGTTCCAGCCAAACGCTGTTAATAGTTGAAGTTATGGGAAAGGTGGCATTTGCTCAGGATTATCTGCCAGCCTTTTTGGTTTCTGAGAATCTCTGAAATCCAGTCAGGCTATTTTTTTCTAACCAGACAGCTTCTTATGGGGTTTGACCTGATGAATGGGTTTTAGGGGCCTCTTCCAGGAGGCTGGGGACTGTCTTGTAGTGGGCGGGAATGCCTGGAGTTGATGTTTTGTACATCCTTCTGAACCTTATGATCCAAAGAGTCCTTCATCTAGTCCTTACTCTTTCTTTGGATATATTGATACCTTATTTCAAAGTCTAGGTTATTAGAGCTGCTAGAGAACTGCAACATATACCTAAAGGATACAGAGTTAAGCACAGCTGTTCTCTTAAGTAAAACCTTCCCTCTCATCCACTCTTTCAGCCTTTGAACCTAAAATCTTTCATGGTTTTTATTCCACCATGTAGATGGTGAGCAGACACAATATTCGTACTTCCCTTTAGCTGTGTTGTGAAAAGCCGTTGCTGAGTGCTGACGTAAAAATCCCGGTTTAATTGGTCTCCCAGACATGGCTATTGAGAACTCAGCTATTTGAGAATACATTGCCACTGCTCTTCTCTTTGAAAAGACATCCTGTCTTTCTGAAGCCTTGACTGTACTTGACTGTAATTAAGATCAGATTATTTTTTACTTTCACTATTTCAATAAAAAATGAAAACTACTCTTTGGCACACCTAAGCAGTGCTGTACCTTGGGTTGAAAGGATGGAATTTCCTTCTGATCCTCAAAGACAATTAAGTTACTCCCTGAAGCATGAAATTTAATTACCCTCATCAGGAGCAGCATGATGCAGTGGATTAGGACATAGGAATAAGAATCAGAAATTTTTATCTCTGATCCTGGTTCTGCCATCTAGTTATTGACTAAATGAGTCATATCACCTTCCTGTGCCTCCTTCTCACCCACCTGAAAAATGAGGTGTTTGATTTCTTTGCTAAGGGGCTGTGAGGTCTGCATAAGCATCTGAAGATGTAATGGTTTGTATGAACGCTAAGTGTTGCCGGGATTGCCTTGGCTTACGTGCTGCCAGCAGTTACTGCAATTTGGTTTCATACAGTGAAATCTCATTTTTTGGCAGTGTTAGTTTCATTAAAGGAAGTGTAATCAAGCTCATATGCAAATAGGGAGAGGACTACGGGAGGAGGTGACACTAAAGAGCCATTGCGTATCAGAAAAGTATGCTGAGCTGTTATTCTTTTCACATCAGTTTTGATGCTACATCGCGGATACGATTACTAATTGTAGCATCCCAGGAGTGCCTCCAACCGTGTACTTCTCAAGAGGCGGAAGAAAGTTCCACCTTGCATGGTTTAAGTGGGGAACAGAAAGGAAAGTTCAGTGCTAGATGAACATACTCCTCTGGGCAAGTTGTTTAGCTCTGCCGTATTTGCAATTGCAGTAGTGTCTTACTGGAGTGATTAGTCATGTCATGTCAGTAGGGAGCTCCCACGAAAAACTCAGAACTGTTTATTGGATGTGATGAAGTGGCTAATTAAAATCATTTGTTCTGCCGTTTAAAAAAACAACAACGCTTTCTCATTCTCAGCCCCAGTTGGCCAACAGAGCTTTTGAGTAGATGAGTTTCTTAGCATGCCTGTAGCGTTAAGTTTACATTTCAGAATGGTCAGTAACAAAAATTGTCCTATAAGTATCTGGGTTACTCTTTCCACAGATATTTTAGAAAGGAAAACTGAACTAATAATAACCCTGCCATTTAGCGGGTTACGTTCCAGTGCAAAGGTGCCAGATTACTCTGTTGGAAAGACGTTTGCCCTCCACCATACAGTATAATTTCATTGTCTGTCTTTGAGTTCCTCTGCAGTTCCTGTGCTCGTTCTTCCAGGGCCTCTGTCTGTATTGAATTCCATTAAAAGATTCTCATTTGTAATCACAAGAATTAGATTTAATTGTGAGCTGCAGTTCTTCAGTTACTTACCTGATTCAATTCTTTACAGCACTCAGATGTAAGTCTTCAAATTTTCAGAGCAGGGAATTTACTTTAACCAGGTTAGTAAAGCAAAATCTATGTAACAATGATTTTTCTAAGAGACGCTCAGGAAAGAGATACAAAAAAAATGGATATTTTTAACTCTATGGAAGTTAACAAGAAAATATATTTTTCTGTAGGTTTTATCTTCTGCCATTTTAATAAATTTTCCTGTGTGGAGTAGTTGTGTTGTGGTCTTGTAGCATGCTCAAAATATAGGAGGAGATCTATTACGAATGAAACTCTAGTGGCTTAATTGCAAACTTTCATAGCTATGATTCTATGAAAATAAGTATAACATAAAAATATTGTTTATGGGCTACTTGTGTCTCACTGAAACCTAAAGCAATTTCTGCCATGTTGCGATATCTCCCTGGTTGTACAGTTCTCGGTAGAGTAGCTATACAAAACAGCCCAGCATTGCAATCCTAAAAGGAGGGTAGAGGTAGCTTCCTCCCAGCACATGTGAGTCTGGAGCCAAAATCTTGTTGGTCTCCTGTTCTAGGCAAGGTAATTACACGGTGTCTGACTCATTGGTCAAACCTAGCGGAATTACAGAGCATTTTCTTGGGGTGGGGGTGGTGTTATTAGTTTTATCTTAAAAGCATTAAAAGAGTAAAAGGAAAGAAAATCGTTACAATTATTTAGTCTTTTTTATGGCAAAACTTTTGTGAAGCCATCTTCTAAAGGCATTTTGAGGGAAGGGCGGAGAAGCATTCTTGGAACCAGTCAGAGGCATGTTAAAGGTCTGATCCAATGACACAAATAAAGGTCTGAACTGTATTTAACCTATCACCAACAGTTGCATCTTGCTTATGCAAAAGGCCATAGAAAAGGGTAGAAAGACAACTGGCATTAAATCAATAGAAGAAAATGTATACCATTTTTCTTTCTCTTATTAAGTAGAATGATCCGTGAACAGAAGAGTTTGCGTTGCAGACTTTCTGCATTGCACACCAAGAATTATCTCCTTTAATGCTAAATAACCTCTTGCATTAATATACAGTAACTTTATTTGTTGCCATTTTAGAAAGTAGATCCTTTTCAAGACTGTATCATCATGCATCAAATTCGGGCCCTGATGTCTTTTAAGTAATTCTAAGATCAGTAAACTGAAATTAATTTAAAGTTCATAATCAAAAATAATTACAAGACAATGTATTGTATTGTTTGAACTAATGAGAAAAGAGTTTACACAGCCCCCTACAGGTCATTTTATTTTTTTTCTCCTTCTGTCTCTTAGAATCGTATTGGCATCTTGAAAACATTTTTTTAATATTCTGTTTGCTGCAGCCTGAAAAGGTCTAGTCTGGTTCTTCCTTTGTGCATTGCCCATTAATTGCTGAAGCAAAAGGAAGTCTGGAGCAGTATGGAGGCAAGATTAAAACCTGTTATAAACTCCTGTATAATTACGCAATGGCATGCAGGATGGAGAAAGTTATGTTCTTTCACCAATTCGTCTAGTAAAGGGGAAAAAATTCTCTTTTGGACTCCTACTGATCATTTTTAATTCTGCCCTTAACAAGGTTTCATTCTCAAGAAATCAGCTTCTAATTTTTTCACTACCTTTATTGTGCTGCAGATGGATTTTGATGTGAAATACTCTGATGTAGTTGCTATTCTTACTGTTTAATTTTGTAATTCCCAAAAGTTTGCTGAACCTTTTACCAAAGAGATAAAACTAAGTCCTTGCCGAGATACATTGCATTTTCCTCCCAGGCACACCATGTTGTTGGTAACAATAGGAGTATTTTAGATGAAAGAGAGCCTGAACCTAGAGAAATAAAATCACACTGTAACTCAACTTAGGTATGAGGAGTCTGTTAAATTCCACAATTTTTTTTTTCCGTGGCAAGTGGAGATGAGAGAGCAAAACACAGCTTGAATTCAGCGAACTTTTTTCTTAAGGAGAGGGGATAGTTTGAAGTTCGTGTCTTCTCTCAACCTCCTATTAATAGCTGCTGGGAGCTCACAAGCTGAATCGTGACCCAGGAGGGGCCACGCAGCTCTTCATTGCCCACACCACAGTTCAAGTGCATTTAGCCCTCATTTACTATATATAAGGCAATAGGATTTTAGGGTCAATTCTTTGTTTTTTGCTAATTGTTTCCATATTCTTCTCATATGTTGAAGACTTTTGCTTTCAAATTGGCCTCTAAATGTGAGAAAGCAGTGGCTTTATCCGAGCCAGGCTGGGATGGTGTTCTGGGTGAAACTTAACTTATGGCTAGGGGCTGGTGCAAACTGACAGTGGACTGTACTGAAGACATAGGTGGCAACACAGGTGCTGGGCTGGCTGATGGCACGGAAATTAATTCTACCTTCCAGATGTAGATGGATGTCTGGAGACTGGTCACAAAGATGATTGCTGACGTGGGATGTCAAGACTGAAGTCCCAAAGCTTGCTGGAATCAAGCATTTTGAAACCCCTCTTCATCGGGATGAAAGAGCGCCCAATGAGTATGTGTGTGTTAATTGGACTCAAAATCATTTCTCCATGAAGACAGACAAATGCCGGATGCAAGTGTTCTGGCTTGAGATTTTACTTGAGAGTTCTGGCACTTTTTTTTTTTTTTTTTTAATTCACTGCCTCTAAGAGAGCACCCTGACTTGTACTTAAAATTGATCAGTGCTGGCATTACCCAGAGGAGCATGCAAAATGGCATCTAAAGCATTAGTGTATTGATTAGAATTAATCAGGAATGCATACCTCCTGAAGCTACACATGAACAACCAAAGACTGTCTAAACTGTAAATATCTCTCAGAAATGAAGTTTCTGTGAAAACTGGATTATGGCTTCTGAAACTGGGTAACTACCTGTAAAATACAAGCGGGGAAGCAAAACCTGGTACCTGGCAAACTGAGTCATGGATGGGAGGTTTAAGAAAGGTTAGGTTACAGAAAAATACTTTGGCTTGTTCAGGATCTAACACCTAACGCTTGCAGGGCTGTGCGAGGTCCAAGGTGGTTTCTAGTATACCTTCACGTTAAGGAATATGAATGTGTATACAGAAGGTCGTTTGAAAATTCAGCCCTTGTACTACATTCAGGTTCTGTCAGCAGCATTTTCTGTTTTGGAGAAGAGCGATACAGCCTCATAAGAGAAACTCTGGGTGTTGCCCAGGCTTTCTTTAAACAACAAATTCTCTCTAGATAATACATCCAGGTCTGAACTTGTCTAAAGTCTGAAAATATTTGGATCTAGGATTTTGAGATACTCTGTCACTGAAGGCTGTGGTGTTATTTGTTTCTGTCTAAATTATGTATATAGCAGATTCTAGGTATCTGAGCCAACTTCTTTCTCACTGTAACTTCAGTGAAGGTCCTGTAGGGTGGATCTGGTCTGCTGTATCAAGACACTGAGCAGTGCCTAAACAATACAATATAGTGTGTTGCTTTACAGCATAAAGGATTAAATTAAGATTGTTAAACTGTGGTCTTTTTTTATTGCTTGAGGCAGTATCTAGAGAGATCATCATGGTTATTATGGCCAATGTTGTGGTAAAAATAGGTTTTGATGTTGAAGGCTGTGCGGAGATGATAGCTATGTGCGCAGTAACTGATGCCTTTGTCCTTGCAGTTGTCAGCTTACCAGTCTGATTCATCACTCTGTAGAGTGCTTGGAGGTTATGCAGAGGATAACAGGAGCAATCTGTTATCTGCTGTAATTTGCTTTTGGGACCTAAGTTTCACAGAATTGCAGAATGGTTGAGGTTGGAAGGAACCTCTGAGACTGACTAGTCCAACCTCCCTGCTCGATGCAGGGTGAGCTAGAGCAAGTTACCCAGAGCCGTGTCCGGTCAGGTTTTGAATATCTCCGAGGATGGAGACTCCATAAGATTTCTGGGCAGCTTGTTCCAGTGTTCAATCACCCTTACAGTAAGCAAGTTTTTGCTCATGTTTAAATGGAATTTCTTTTCTTTCAATCCAAGCAAATGTGCCTTGTGCTTGCCTGTTGTCCTTCCGTTGGATACCACTGTCTGATTCTGTCTTCTTTCCATCCTCCCATAACATATAAACATTGATAAGATCTTTCATGAGCCTTCTCCAGGCTAAAGAATCCCAGTTTTCTCAGCCTCTTCTTGTATGTCAGATGCTCTAGTCCCTTAATCATCTCTGTGGCTGTTTGCTGGACTCACTTCAGTAAGTCCATGTCTTTCTTGTGCTGGAAAGTCCAACACTGGACCCAGTGCTCCAGACGTGTCTCCCCAGTGCTGAACAGAGGGGAAGAATCACGCCTTGGATCTGCTGTTCCCAGTGTAGCTCAGGAAGCCATTGGCCTTCCTTGTCATTGAGGGGACATTGCTAGCTCATGTTCAACATTTTGTCCACCAGGACCCACAAGTCGTCTTCTGCAAAGCCGCTTTCCGGCCTGTACCGGTGCATGGGGTTGTTCCTCCCCAGGGGCAGCACTTTTCCCTTCCCTTTGTTGAACTTCATGAGGTTCCTGTTGGCCCACATTTCCAGCCCGTCAAGGCCCCTCTCAGTGGCAGCCCAGCCATCCTGTGTATGAACCACTTCTCCCACTTTGGCTGGAAACTTGCTGATGGTGCAGCCTCCCCCATTATTCAGGTCATTAATGAAGACAGAAAACGTTATTGGCCCCACTGTTGGCCCAGAGGTATACCACTAGTGACTGGCCTCCAGCTGGACTTTGTACGACTGATGATAACCCTCTGCCTGGCAGTTCAGCCAGTTTTCAGTCCACCTCGCTGTCCACTTACATAGTCTGTACGTCCACCAGTTTGTCAGTGAGGATGGGATGGGAGACAGCATTGAGAAACTTGTTAAAGTCAAGGTAAGCAACGTCCACTGCCCCCAGTTGCTTACACAAGGTAAGCAACGTCCATTGCCCACCAGGCCAATCAGCTCAGCATAGAAAGCTCTCAGTTTGGTTAAGCATGATTTCAGTATGAAGAGGTTCTACATGTGGTATTTCCCCATCTATCTCAAAAGATGACTGAAGTAGCTTTTCTGTCACCTTGCTAAAATGCTTTCTAAAATTAGGTCATAACATATAGGCCACTAATAGAAATTTAATAAAGCTACTACTAATTAACATCCAATGCGTATCAGTTATGCTGAAGTAGGTCTTGCTGCTGCCAGGCAGCCTGTAGTACAGGATCTGCAAATGAGTATGGGTCAGTATGGGTTAAATACAGGGTGTTGCATGGAAAGGTCTGGAGATCAGAGTCCCTATTCTGCTACGGAATGACGGCAGAATCGCCTCCCGTCCGAATCTGCCTGCGGGTCTCTCTACTGACCCAGTAGCTAAAAAATAGTGTCCCTCATAAATCCACCAGTTAGTGTCATCTTTACCTCATTTGTTTTCATGTCTCTGAAGAAAGAGGCTGATACTTGGGATTTCTTTTCACATGAATCTTTGAATCTCAGACAACCTATTGTAGGAATTTGTACCACAAAATATGAATATATTTTGTAATGAATCTGGGCTTGAGTGAGTCTGCCTTTTCCAGTCTTGCATTGCGGTGATATAAAATACCTGCTTGGCAACAGCTCTGGGAGTTAATAAAGTTTCTGTGGTAAACTATGAGAGGCCTGAGAATTTCAAACTAAAGTTATTGCACCAGTAACTCAGAAAAGCAATTCCTAAAACTCCTGGCACATTTATCCAGAGGGTTAGCCGTAGCACAGAAATGGAAATCATTGTTGAGAGCCACTGCGTACTTGGAATTAAAATCCATCAGTCTTCTGAAGCTGAGGAGAACGATTTTCATGACATACAGATGCTTCTGTATTTCATAACCAAAATTAAATCTAGAGTGGTTTTTTACTCTATTTGTAGGGACGTTTGTATCCTCTAATCCCTATAATATACCTAACTTGAGGTGACATCAAAAGAAATAACGCACGCAGAAGCTAGGCATTTAAAATACTCTCAATGCTTTATTCAATTTCAGTAAAAGCAGATTTATCTATTTGGGGAGGGGGGTGGAAAAGGAGCGAGGATGTCAGCATCCCCTCATCAAGCGGGAACCTCGAGCACAGAAGTCGGAAGATGAGGTATGGAAATGAAAATAACTGTAAACAAAAAATGAGACTTAGCAGTCTAGTTTCACTCTTCTTGCTGGAAAAGGAGGGAGGAAGAAACCTAGTAAATCATTAAAAAGGAGTGTTTGCTTTTCTGAGTTGCCAGTTGAACGGTTAGCTGTCGGCAGGGTCTTTATGCAGCCCTTGCTTAGGACTTTTCTTTAGGTCCTTAACATACCTACCTGTTGGCAGCTTCCTTGCCTGCTGGAAATTTTGTCCAGTTCAGTGGAGTGTAATGACGCTGTTATGTCCCTGATGAGATGAACAGTGTGTCTACCTCTGGAGCAGAAAAAGTCTCCTAGCTGGTAGCATTATAGGGTCTGCAATTTGGGATTGATCCGTGCTTGTAGCAGGCACAAGTGATGGGTGGTTGGTGCACATGTCATACACAGATGTTGTTATATTTCCTCTTAGAAGTGTGTCTTGATAACATCCGAATTTTGGCACGCTTCTGGAGAATGAGGTTCTTGTTATGGATGCCAGACAAACCGTGCAGGTTCTTTTGTTCAGAACGGATGTTCCAGTGGGTTCCCTCCCTCGAGAAAAACGTGTTCTTGTGCGCAGCCTGCGTACAAGCACAAACCGGTACACTGCGGGGGGATGGGGGTAGTTGATGAGGAAAGTTTCTCTAAGACCAATGAAAAATACATTGCCCCTGACCCATTATGTCTACTAGAAATAGTTACAGACTTCCTCAAAAATGCTTAATATTGGTGTTTGAAGGCAACTTAGGGAAACTCAACAAGTTTTTATTCTCATCTTTTAAAAATTGCAGTTGGAGCTGTAAAGTGCATTTCCTAATAGGCTTTATTAGACCCCTGTTGTCTTGTTTGGCTCCAGCTGACCAGTTACAGTACGCTAAAAAGAAATGTTTTTTCCTTGGTGCTGCATTTTTTCCTGTAACAGAAGGGAAATGTGACAAAGTGGATTAGTGGTAACTGAGTGGCTTTACAGAATCTCTCATCTCTAATCATGTTTATGGTTAGCAAGCAGACACTGAATAAACTGGGGTGAAATGGGTGATGGGCTCTGTATTGCTGCTGAAGGAATACACGCCTCTTGGGAAGCAACCCTTCACAAATGGTGTCAACAAGTGGTTTTACTGGCGGCCTGTGCCCAAGGATGAAAGGTGAAATGGGCCGGAGCGTGTTATCATACAAGTATTTTATTCCTTCAAGTTCTCCTTGCAGATCAGAATGCCAGTATATTGGGGAAAAGACAGGTACTTCTATTTTTACTGTCCACCTTTAGAGATTTCTTGCTGGACACAACATTTGAA